>NW_017306759.1:889597-915739 GCF_000935625.1 Nanorana parkeri | reverse complement strand
GGGGGGGGGGGGGGGTGCACACTTGTTTTATTTTGGAACAAAATTAATCACACATGTCTATTGTAAGTTACATGCTCTCCCAAAGGAAACTATAGGCCCGGCATATTCCACTGTTGTTACCATTTAAAAAAATGGCGTGTGAATAAAATAAATTGCAGCCAGCAGCAATTAGGAATATGCCATGTGAAAAAACACATGCAGTCTGTTATCACGGTAGTGCATGTGGACAGGCTGTAAAAGGCTGCAGGACATCAGCAGAATTAAAATGTAACAAAGGATGAGGAAACTTCCATTCCCCACCCTCATATTCTCCAGATGCACAGCATTTTCCTACCACAAGGGTTCACATATACTTTAACAGACCTGCCAGTGAGTACAAGCCATACAAAAATCTTACCCTATGCACTTTATCTTGAACAGCATCCCTAATTGTACCACATTTTACTGCACAGATTCGGACTTGCCTCAGGAATTGAGCAGGATGCGGCCAGAGCGTCCCAGGTTGCTAAATGCTGGGCAGGAGATGTATATGGCCCTTACACATCTCCCCGCTCTGCTCTTAGCAACCTGGGAAGCTCTGGCCAGAAAAGGGGGTAATAGGCACACTGCAAATGTTGTGCAGCAGAGCAGCCACGCCACTCTGCCTGCTGCCCCCTCCCCCCCGCATGACCCAAAGAGATTTCGCCTGAGGCAACAGTCTCATTATAGGGGCAGCCCTGCAAATATGCCATAGTTACTACTTGTTACTACTTAAAGAAAGGGGACAGCAGGCACTGCAAACATTGTGCAACAGAGCAGCCATGCCACTCTGCTTCCCCCCCTACCCCCACATGATCCAAAGAGATGCTGCCTGAGTCTAATTATAGCGGCAGCCCTTATATATCCCATAGTTAATAATTGTATCCAGGAGGTGGCAAGCTCCAAACCAGAACTGGTAAAACAGTCTTGATCAGCATGAGAGATCAGATTACACAGATTGCTGAATAGCTCAAGTGAGAGGGACACTTTATCCGTCTCTCCTAGCAGAAATGGGACCATCTAGCCTATTCATTTATACACAAGTTACCTCTAGGCATGCAGACTGCTTGTTTGGTACACTGAGTTTCAGGGATGCACTATGTAGTCAATATTTGCTTGTAATAAATAAAACATCAGATTTATAAACATTGCATTGCAAAGTTGTACATTTCAAAAAGAAAATTATATATATATATATATTATATACTGTATTTTTATAATTACATTCATTAAAATCCAGCTACATTTCCCTCTACCCATAAGCAGATTTAGAATGTGAACGTATCCCTTGTTCATTGTTATAAGGATAATAAACTTTTATAACTCAGAAGATGATAATCATTGTATCCATTGTAGAATACAAAGTTAAGTGTCCTCATGGCGTGAAATGCACATGGGCCTTGGTAATTATCCGGAACAAGAGCAGGTAACCACAATGGACTGTAATTAGGAGAGGGAGGGGGTGATATTGTTTACCTGTATACATCTCATATAAAGGGCAGTCAGTGAATGCAGCGCAGGGGAGATGGACAGAATGAGGTAGGTGCATGCGGAGTTACGGTATTCTATTACTCTGTATGGAGAAACAGTGTTACCAGCAGCAGGTGTGCAGAGTGCAGCCACACTCACATCAAGGTCAGAATCACACTATAGTGCTGCGCTAAACAGATGCAGCCTGTGCATTTAACGCATTCAATCACACAGCACAGTGCATCACAAGCTAGGCATGCTGGGGTGTTGCATTGACATTCATTTTGAAAGTCACCCCAATGCACCTCCCAGCAGGAGTGTGTTGCAATGCACAGGACCCCAAAACCATGAGCAAAAAAAAATGCATACCCTATTTTTTTTTCCCCACACAGCCCAGCAACACACTCTATTGTGGTACCGTTGTATTAGGGCGCCATTTAGAATGAATGGCAACGCAAGGCACCAGTACACCCAGCAGTCAGTACATTGCATTGTGCGATAGCGTGCCGTAAGTGCACAGACTTTGTATCTTTAGTGCAATGCTATAGTGTGATCCGGCAATAAATAAAACACATATTGTAAAGCACTTTGCGCTCCTTGGATCCAACCGCTTATGCCAAGTATCGGCTATTTTCCACAGACACGGCCACTGTGATACTATAGTCATATAGACATCACAATGACAAGCTTGTGCTGTGTAAAATGTGTCTCATTGTATCACCTGGGAGAGTAAAGTCTGCAGATTTCTACTCACACACCGCTGTCAGCAGATGGTCTTCTTATGCCGGTAAAGATTTGTGGTCAGAAAAACGATTTTCGGTGCACCAAATATTTGGTGCACGGAGAACTGTTTTCCCCCCCGTGTAATAGTGACAATTGAAGGGTTGGGAAAGAAAGATACAACTAATGCACTTTCTTTTTACTGCCTCGCAATGTGCACCAAATAATGGTTCAGCAAATGAGCTTGTCGATTTTTGGCGCAGTGGAGGAGTGCAGTGTTGCGGCATGAGGATGATGGCGCAAGACAGGCGAGATTATGGTATCTGCATGTAATAAAGTATAACACGCTGCAATGTAATAGTTTATGTGAACTTGGCATTCATCCACGTGAATGGGGCTAGTTCACACCGCAGCACTGTGTTACGTTGCGCTGCGCTAGTGCATGTCTTACTTTTTTTTTCAGTTGCACCTGACCACCTCAGAACATGTCTTAGATGCCTGGGATTGTGATTGACAACCTGTCTACACCTCAATGCTGTGTGAGAGCCAAGATGGCAGTACAAGAATATTAAACTCTGAAAATACATCATTTTTGGGGCAAATAAAAAAGATCAGAACATTTCAGTCTATCACATTTGAAAACCAACAGGTCCTTTTTGGAGTGTTATTTATTTATTTATTTATTTTTTTGCAGGTTGATGCCCCACCTCTACCAAATGCTCTGGCACCTTGTTATTATGTACAATGTTCCCGTCTCCTACTCAGATGGTAACCCGACAGACTTGGCTCACAGCGGGATATTGGTAACTGGAGATGTTCTCATTGGGGCTGTGATTCCCCTTCACATCGACAAACTTTACCCAAAAGTCACCTTTCAAGAGGAACCCCCCGCAGATGTCTGCACAATGTAAGACAAGTCGTGGAAGTGCTGTGTATTGTTGTGGGGCTGGATGTGGGATCGCACACCATTATATGGGTCTATAATTATGTATTACCAATTAATGGAATAGAAACTCTAAAGTGATTACATTAGATGAGAAACAAGATTACAGCAGTGGAAGCAGGTGCATGGTGACCCAACACGAGTTATGTGCTGGACTCTACCTAAAGTGACACACCACGTGCTTTCCCTTCCTTTCACGAGAGGAACAAATAATGGAAAATCCTCTCTAAGCGCCAGTGTCAATTAGATTTTCTTTGCATCAGAACTTCTTCTTTCCTCATAGTCTCCCCAAGTCAATGGGAATATAAAAACCACAAAACCAAGGTTGGTGCAGTTGGGCAGCAGATCATCTGCAGGTCAGAAGAAGGTAAACTGCAGGACAAATGCACCTGTCACTGGAACTATGAATGATCTCAGAATATGACATATTTGATACAACTTACAAACAAGAACTGTATTTTCCTTACACTTGTCTCATTCATCCCTTTCAGGTTCCTCCTTGAGCACTATCAGCAGTTCCAGGCTATGCGTTACGCTGTTGATGAGATCAACCAAAGTCCCAGCCTTCTCCCCAACATCACCCTGGGCTTCTATGCGTATGATTCCTGTGCTGTAATGCAGAGGGAGCTAGAGGGCACCCTGTGGATGCTGACGGGCCATGATAGGGTCATACCCAACTACTGCTGTCGTGACAGTCCACCTCTGGCCGCTGTCATTGGCCACTCAGCATCCACTTACTCCATCCTCATGGCTCACATTTTGGGATTGTACAGATACCCGCAGGTAATGCACAGTACCCATCAGAGGTTAGGAAACCAAAGCCCCTGGGGTACAGACTGCTGCCATTAAATAAAAACTGACCAATCAGAGTCTGTGTGTATTTTTTTGAAGGAGAACCCCAGTTCAGATAAATTCTGCAGTAAGATGTAGAAATACAGAGTAATACTTTTATATATTTGAAGTGTCTTTGTCCATGCAACTGGTGTATATGTCAAAATGTCACTTGATATCAACCTTCTGTAACCCCCTGTATGGCAGCGGTCAGGTTGGGCAAGGGAGGGGCAGAGTCTTTTTGGTAACATTTTATGAACATATAACTACAAAACCATAGGTGGTTTCTCCGGTATCTGCTCCACCACCACCCTTCTAATTTTTTCCTTTTCCCTCTAGGGTGACCAGTTAGTTTCCACTGTAGGCATCTACTGTGCACATTGTATAACAATAGTATAAAAAGACAGTTAAAGTCACAAGTGATTATTTTTTAAATAAGATAATTTGCATGCAATTTGTACCCAACAGATAAGCTATTTCTCAACCAGTTCTCTTCTAAGCGACAGGACAAAGTTCCCTTCCTTCTTCAGGACCGTTCCAAGTGATGCTTTCCAGTCTCAGGGACTGGCACAAATGGTTATGCATTTTGGATGGACATGGGTGGGTCTTGTTGCTGCTGACAATGATTATGGCCAAGATGGCATCAAGATCATTAAACAAGAAATAGCAAAATCTGGAGCTTGTGTGGCATTCACAAAGTATATACAGACCGCGCGCTCCCACAAAAACATCCTTGAGGTCGCCAAGGCCATTAAGACCTCAACAGCTAAAGTTGTGGTGCTTTTCTCTACGGACGTCTACCTTATTCCTTTATTTGTTGAACTTTTAGCACTTAATGCAACTGGGAAAGTCTTTGTAGCTAGCGAAGCTTGGTCTATCTCAAATGTACTCTCAATAGATAAATATTCTTCCATCTTGTTGGGAACAATTGGTTTTTCTTATCACAGCTCAAAGATTCAAGACTTCCAACACTATCTAAACAGCATTGACCCGTACAATACTCCAGGTCCTTCTTGGGCCAACATTTTCTGGGAGGAAGCCTTTGGGTGCACATTACCAAGCCAAAAGAATGTCAATGGCTCAAGGAATGCATTGAATGTATGTACTGGAGAGGAGGACCTCAATAGCATCCATAATCTTTATAATGATGTGTCAAGCTTGAGAACAGCTTACAATGTTTACACTGCTGTCTATATTATAGCTAAAGCTCTTGATGACCTTACGCTTTGCAAAGATGAGGAGGGATCCTTATTGAGGGGAAAGTGCAGAGTTATTGAGAAATTTAAAACGTGGCAGGTAAAAGGCTGTCCAAAAATGTTTTCTTACTTCTGATGATACATATGCAATTAATGTAAATTTAGGAGAGAATTATTCATCATCTTTATATAGAACATCATCCAATTTTACATTTAGTTATCTTTGTTAACCTCCTCCACGATCTTTTAAGTTTTCCTTATGTCTTCGTTCTGTGCTCTCGGGAGTTTGTTTCTCCTTGGTAGCAATCAGTCCAAAATCAATTCTCATTGGTTTGACTTCTGTAAGTTCTCAAAAGCTGAGTAATTGTTCCTGGGTTACATGGCACACAACCTTTTATTTGCATGGTCTAATGATTACATTTTAAGCTAAGTACATCTCTGGGCTTTGCTATCTTTACAGCTCTTACACTACTTCAAGAAAGTACGGGTTGAACTGAGTGACAAGAGAAAAGTTTTCTTTGATGAGAATGGGGATCCACCAGCTGCCTATGATGTGGTGAACTGGCAAAAGAACCAAAAGGGTGCCATGGTCCAGATGAAGGTTGGAAACTATGACACTGTGGCTTCATCTGGAGAAACCTTTTCCATAAATACAAGTTCAGTGTGCTGGCCAGATGGCAAACAGGAGGTACATTCATACAGCGTCTGCTGTTAAACTTACTTGTAGCTAAAATGGTACAAAAGTGATCCAAGCAGCAAATTACGAGTTCAAGGTCAAGGGGCAATGCTGTTGGAACAGGTCTACACAGTCAAGCTATTAACAAACTTTATATCCTTTAAAACTACAGTCATCTCAATCCATTCTAAATCTCTCCCCAGATCCCCATCTCTGTTTGTAGCGTCAGCTGCTTGCCAGGGTTCAGGAAGGCACCCCGTAGAGGAGAACCCATATGCTGTTTTGAATGTGTCCCTTGTCCACAAGGGGAGATCTCTAATGACACAGGTAAGAAGATTTAGGACAAATGCAAACTTTCTGGTCTGGCAGATAACAAGCTGCAGGGGATTGAAGTAAGCATGTAGGAGGGTCCCTTTTTCTTTTTAGTTTTAAAGTAGAACTTCAGGCATTTCTTTTTTAAATATGAAATCTAATGAGGTGTACACAACTTTCACTATATGCCCTCATTCACACGAGTAACGGCCAGCCCGTACAGACCCGTGCTGCATGCATGGCTGTATCGGGCCGCCCCCGGGTAGGACAGGGGCTGCGTGTGATTACACGCAGCAGCCTGTCCTTCTCTATGGGAGTACACGGCCGAACGCTGCCCTACGCTCACCCGAACTGCACGTCCGTGCAGGTGCATGTGTCCATACTCGTACGCTGACAGGATGGAGCATACAAGCAGGGACACCCGCAAGGACGTGCAGTTCGGGTGAGCGTAACGGCGGCGTACGGCCGCGTACTCCCATAGAGAAGTATATGCTGCTGCCTACAATCACACGCAGCACCTGTCCTGCCTGGTAGTGGCCTGATACGGCCATGCACGCAGCACGGATCTGTACGGGCCGGCCATTACTCATGGGAATGATGGCTAAGGATCGCTGTCATTTCTTTAATATTTCTTTATTTTTCCAGCTCCTGCTATACTTCTAGTATTGCAACTATGAGAGCTGTGGCTCTCCTACACAGAAGACAAAGTCTTGTATTTCCTCCAGTCTCAAATTGCTAGTTATGGAGCATGGTAGCTAGTGTGTCCAACTGTTTACACTTTTGAGTTTAGTCTCTGACCCCCTTCTGTCCTGACATCATTTTTATCCCGGCCTCCACTGACTCCTACTCTGGAGTTTTCTCCTTATTTTGGTTTTGATGTTTGACCCTGATTATCCCTGCAGTGACCTAACTACCTGCGGGAATACATCATTCAGCTTGATCTCAACTTTGAACTTGCCTAATGAGTGGTTTTACTATAGCCTGCCTAGCTGATAGTTTCCACCCCTCCTTCCCATCCAGTAATACATTATAGAAATGACATGGCACTATGCTCCCTTCACCATCAGAACTGCTCTGCCAGTGGCCCCTCAGCCTTAATCCTGCCCACCATCCTCCCACCCTCACTTGCCTCCATGATCGCTGGCCACTGGCCTCCTGCACAATGTTGCCACACATTTGTGGGAGTCACTTCCAGGCACTTGGCTTGACAAAATTGTACTAACACAACACATTCACATTAGACATTTAAAGCTTGAGTACCATCAAATGGTGTCATTGAGAATATCACTTTCATTTTGCGTGAGACCAACCAAGAGTCCAGACACTGCCACTTTGCATGCTTGACAAAATTGTGAAGGATGGCAGTGACTATGTGGTTGGTGGGGGGTGTGGGGAGAATAGAGGAGAGCAGCTAAGTAAGGGGAGAGTAGGGCGGAGTTCTGATGTACATGCGCATCAGGACATGCACTGTTGACATTGGCCACCATTGTGGTGAAAAATGTTGACAGAAAATGCCCATACTCTGCTCTTGTGGCTCTCCGCTGCTATTAGGTGGCAAAGATTTACAAGACCTGCTGTGCATTTTGCCATAGGCCATGAGGTGAGAGGGAGGGCAATGCTATCTCTCCCTTTCACTTCCTAGCTTTTTTTTATTTTACAATAACCATAAGATGTCTACCTTATATGACAGGTGCACAGGTACAATTTGACTTGATTTTGACAGCTAGTTTATAAGTAGTCTTCATCTTTCAGATGCCATAGATTGTTCCAAGTGTCCATGGGATATGTGGCCGAATGCAGAAAAGGATCAATGTCTTCCCAAACCCATTGAATATCTTTCATACAGTGAGCCATTGGGAATAACGTTGATGACTACAAGCCTTTCCTCCTCCATGGTCCCAGTTTTCATTTTCAAACTTTTCCTTCGTTACAGGACCACACCAATTGTAAGAGCCAATAATTATTCAGTGAGTTGTATTTTGCTATTGTCCCTGTCACTCTTCTTTCTCTGTTCTTTGACTTTTATTGGTTATCCTGAGACTGAAAAGTGTCTTCTGCGCCAGGCTGCCTTCGGGATGGCCTTTGCTCTCTGTGTCTCCTGTATCTTGGCCAAGACTCTCATGGTAGTTTTTGCCTTTATGGCCACAAGACCAGGAAGCAGCCTGAAGAGATGGACCAGTCCTCATGTGTCTTACATGGTGATTGCCACCAGTTCTCTCCTACAGTTTCTTCTGTGCATTGGTTGGGTGGTGGCTGCTCCACCATTCCCTCAATATAACACAGAAACACAACCTGGCATCATTATTGTGGAATGCAATGAGAACTCACCTACTGCCTTTTGGAGCATGCTGGGATATCTTGGCCTCTTGGCCATCATCAGTTTTGTTGTCGCGTTCATGGCCAGAGGACTCCCAGACAACTTCAACGAGGCCAAATTTATCACCTTCAGTATGTTAGCCTTCTTAAGTGTCTGGATATCCTACATCCCGGCCTCTCTCAGCTCAAAAGGAAAGTACACCGTGGCCATGGAGATCTTTGCAATCCAGACATCGAGCTGGGCTCTAGTGATCTGTATGTTTCTACCCAAATGTTTCATCATCCTGTTTCGACCAGAGATGAACTCCAAAGAACATATCATGGGGAAAGACAAAGGCCGGAAATAGATTGTAGATAACTGGCCATGGCTTTCGTTTTTTACCACCAAATAAATATGGATGTAAAATCACTCTCCTTTGAAGATTTGTACAATTTTGTAGCTTCAGATGAAATTTAAGATATTCAATGTTATGTATTAAATGATTGTATGATTGAGCATTATGTTATTTATGCATTTTATTTCTGTGTGTTCCATACAGATAGTATTTAATATTTCATGTTGATGACAACATTTTTATCAAGACTACAACCCTTATAAACTTTATTTTACAAAATTGGATAACACAGTTTGAATTATTTATCATTATTGCAATAATTTGTAATATCCAGCTGCAGCCTAACTTGCTTTAGTTAGGGTGTGGAATGTTTAGAGGCCCAGTCAGATTCAGTTATTCCTTTCTGCCCATCGTTATTCAACCCAGAAGACTGAGGACATTCTGCGCCACAGTACATTACAATGCAAACAATGCTCTCCTGCCATTGGACAGAAAGAAAATTAACTTCTTTGGCAGCATTTGTCCCTTACCTGCCCTATGTTTCAGACCTGAAACTCCGAGAGACTCTTAGGCATTCAATATCTTCAGTAGCGTTGGATGCTATGTTTACATCATAAAGAGGGCACCCAGATACCACCCCCCTCCTGAATGAGTAAGGGTTAGTTGTTACCCCTACTCATTCTCCAAATAAACAGTGAAATTGCAAATAAACACACCACGGCGTAAAAAAAAGTCCTTTATTTGGAAAGAAAAACGCAATAAATACTTTTATTCCCAAAAAAAAAAAAAGCCCCCAAGTGTCCATTGATGTCATCCAATGGTCAATCACGTCATGCAGCGATGTAGATCCATGTCAATAATGTCTAATCAGGAAGCCAGGTGGTGGTCATTACACGCCTGGCTTCCTTAATGGGACTTCCCGTATCGGTATTCGTTATCGGCGAGTACTCGATACCGAAAAAAAAACGTATCGGCGCATTCCTACTTTGCAGTGGCCCTTTGCACATAACACCCAGCTTTTTAATCATAATTTACACACCCAGTGTGGTGCATAAATTATCATTTTGCCCAGAGTGTGGCTTTAACCCTTTCTCTGCCAGTGCATATTCCTTACAGCGCTGGCTGCATGCCACTGTAAGGAGACTCTCGGTGGCTATAGCCACCAGGGACCCTGTTTACCTGTGTGTAGATGACTTGCAGCTTCACACTGGAAGCGTTTCTGGTCGCTGCCATGCTTCCTGTGCTCCGCTGCCCCTCCTGTGGACCCAGGACTGGCCTCAAGGGTGTTGGCAGGTAGCAGGGAGAGACACCAGCGAACATTCGTTCACTGATTTCCTTCCCGCTGAATGAAACCGGAAGCGACACTGATTGCATCACTTCCGGATTTTCAGCTGTCATTCCCTGAATAGAGATGCCGGAGAAGAAGCTATACGAGCAAGTACGATCTATTCTTGAACAGCTTCTTTGAAGTGCAAAGGTGACCTTAGGGGTCTAATAGACCCCCTAATGTCCCCTTAAAGGAAGCCTGTCACCACTAATATGCTATCACATACGAGGTTTGTAAGCCCCCCTATGTGATAGCAATGAAGTTAAGTAGAAAAGTAGTAAATAGTTAAAAAAAAAAGTTAAATAAAATAAATTTAACTTTACCAACACATTTTTTTGTCCCCTGCCCTTGTGAACACAGGTATACTAATGTAAACATGCGTCGGGTGTGCTTGCACATGAAAATAACAATTGCGCCACACATGTTTGGCCTTTAAGACGTGGCCCATGGACAATTTGGGGTGCTGCATTTTGTGGCCGTTTTAGGGGGGCACACAATGTTTAAGCTTGTCATTTTGGGCATCTCTTTACTTGTGAGGCACAACCTCATCTTTTATATTTTGCAAAAAAAATTGGATATTACGTTCTGCTTTTGTGCGTTAAAATTAACGTAAGTGTATATTTTTTATGCAATTTTGGGTTTGATAAAGAGTTGCGCTAATATATTGCAATGTAAAAATGTGCAGCTGCCACCATTTTGTTCTACAGGGTCTGTGCCTTCAGGAAATATATAACTCTGGGGGGGGTTTCAAAAAAATGTTTAGGCCTAAAATGTGGCTTATAATATGTGTGCAAAAAACGCGGTGGCAGCGATTGGGTTACAACCTTCATCCTAAAAGAAAAAAAACAAACGGTTTCTGTTACTGCCTAAAAAGTGTTGGGCGGCATCAGGATATAATTTGTTAGTCATTTATGTAAATTGCACCTAAATCTACTAGTCCATCCAACACCACCCTTCCCACAGGGTGACAATGCTCCTGTCCAAAAGGTGGATCCATTCCTCCATACCGCGTTTCCCCAAAAATAAGACCTACCCCGAAAGTAAGACCTCACACTATTTTTTCAAGATTCCTGTAATATAAGACCAACCCCGAAAATAAGACCTAGTTTGGTGGTAGCATGTGAGGGGGAACTTAAAGAGCAGGAGAGATGGTATCAGCCTGCAGGGACATACTGTATTTAGGGGATGACAGGGGACTCCCTCCGGTCAGCAGGACCAGACCACCAACTGCTGTCCCCCATAAGGCACTGCTTAATGTAATGATACTGTAATGTGTAGCGATAAATGGTACCATACTTTACCGTGCTGTCCACTGTCTGAGGTCCCCACTGCTGCACCGCTGGTACCGCTGTCCCTGATGGCAAAGGAAGCCGGCGCTGTAGAAAGCAAGGCTGCGGCGGCTGAGGGAGCAGAGCCGCAATAGCGATATTCCTCTATAGCGCCAGTTACTGTGACAGGCGGAGTGATACCAGATGCACTCCGCCTGTGAAAGTGAAAGAAAGGGATTAGCATTAAAAAAAAATGAGACATCCCCGGAAAATAAGACCTTGGGTGTTTTTTTGGGGCAAAAAAAATATAAGACAGTGTCTTTTTTGGGGGGAAACACGGTAGATACAGTGGAGGAGTAAGCATAGCCACCCTAAGACATGAAGTATGTCACTGGCTGCCACCACATCTGAGGGCTGATAAGCTGACACATATTACGTTTTTTTTGCGTTGAGATACCATTGAACTTGTTTGGAATGCTTCCATCTTTCTTTACTTAGGCTAGCCATTAAAGGGTACCACTAAAACGCCAAACTCATATCACTGGCCTATAGGTACAGGTTCTGCTCTACGGCAGAATGAAATAAAGCAATAATACTAATTAAATTATGAAACAGATTATTTCCAGGACTACAATGATTTTTAGATAAATATGTACGGTTGGTCTCTTTTATGGGAATTCTCGGTCTCTCCTGGGTAACCCAGCGCAGAACATAATGGGATGGATTGAAATCCCTTTAGTAGTAGCAAGCTATAAAACGCCATCTGCTGCTGGACTGCTTGTCTTAGAGACAGCATCTGTCACTTCAACCAGCATGCGTCTGGCATGAATGTATTGTATTTTCAGGTGGTCAACACTTACTTTTCTTCTTCTGGTAACGAGGGAAGTCCAGTATTAGTATAGGAAAAGGAGACATTAAATGTGTGGATTGCAGAAAGGAGCTCTTCTGGAAATCTGGATATGAGGTAAGGACATATACAGTATATACGTTATATCCCTGCACATTAAAGCTGTCGAGGGCCAGCTATTAGGGGCCCATTTAACCTGTTGCTTTTTAATGCATGCGTTACGATGCCTATGTGTCCAACTTCACCATACTAAAAATAGGGCCCGTTCCCATCTCTGTGCTGCACTTTCAAAATACAACTTGTCTGTTTTTGTGCATTGGGAGGCCCATAGAAGTCAAGGGCAATCTAACATGCATTTTGAGGAATTTTCAACATGTTAGAACCTGAAGACCAACAGGGTTATTCACAAAAGGGTGAAGAGTTTGTGATTATGTTACATAGTATTTGAGGTTGAATAAAGACACAGGTCCATCATGGAGAAGGCATAGATAGCTAAGAGTCTGGAAGACCTTTGGGTGCTATCTGCAGAATCCATAATGCTACCACACACAACGAAAGAACATTGGTTTCATGAATGAACGTTACAATAAGTACAGTAGCATGGCTGGGTGGCAAGATAGGGTACATAATCAAACATTGTGTTCACAAATTGAACATGCAAATTTTAAACATTGGCATGGCCATCAAACAGAATTATGAAGTGCAACATTTTTTTACCAGAATTTGTGGAGTCGCTGAAGGTGCTATCCCGTCCCATCACAAACAATTCTTCTAAAATGCCGCATGAACGTTCACATGAAATTCTGCTCTTGTGTGGCTGGCTTAAAGAGCAACTCCACTTTTGTCCTGGAAACAAAAAATTAATTCCCCATGAGTGATCAATGCAATACATTGCAAGGATTTGGACAAACTTTATTGCAGATTCCTACCTAGTTCTGTTGTTAAAGGAGAACTCAGGTGCGTGCTTTTCCCCCACCTCATAGTTCTAGCCGACCTGTGACAATGAGACTGTCACAGGTCGGCTCAGTAGATCGGGAGGTGAGCGAACACATACCGGCGTTCGCTCACCTCTCCATTCTGTCACGGCTCTCTGCCGTGACAGGGGAGGGGCTGGATTCCCCCCTCCCCGCTCCGATCCGCCAGCGCTGACTGGCGGAACGGACGGGGGAGGGGGCGGGTACAGCTGGCTCTGCCTCTAGAAAGGCAGAGCCAGCTGTCAGTCACGCAGCTGGGCGGATCCCGGCATAATTGTCGGGATCTGCTTCAGCATCTCAGTATACCGCAAGTAGCAGCTCGCGGTTTACTGCGGCATCTCAGTATACCGCGAGCTACAGCTTGCGGTATACTGAGCCTAGGGTGATAGGAGGACGCTAGTTTGTGTCCTCCCGTTACCCTCAGGAGAACTATGGAGAAAAGCCTTAACCCCATAGTTCACCTTTAAGAAAAAAACTGTCTGTTTTACCATGCCCATTCCAAACTGATCCCTGAATGGGCTCATTACAATCATCGGGTGGACTGTTGTATTAAGGAAAGTTGCAGTGTCGGCATTCCTTTAGAAGTAATAACCCTGAGAGGGTATCTCACCATCGCCACAAAAATTAATATTCCTATATTGATTTCCCAATTATTATCAGGGGCCACATGCATCTCCATTAAGCTGTCTCTGTTTGATAGAGTTTATG
This sequence comes from Nanorana parkeri, assembly GCF_000935625.1. Lineage (NCBI taxonomy): Eukaryota > Metazoa > Chordata > Amphibia > Anura > Dicroglossidae > Nanorana > Nanorana parkeri. The sequence goes on along the minus strand of NW_017306759.1, from coordinate 901,798 downwards.
AAAAGCAGCCTAATATAATATGTGCTGCGTATGCTATAAATACGGTTCCTTGTGTATTCTCCACCCAGACTGGTCTTCCATGTGTACTGGTCTCTATGGCATCTCATTCTGACTTACGTCGTGCCAGCATCTCATTCAGACCAGGTGGTCAGCCGGCCGAGAGGTTTGAGCCTTGTTGGAGCTACACAGACTGGAGATGTGCTAATCGGAGCAATACTCCCCATCCATCTTGACAAAGAGTACCCAGATGTGGATTTCACGAGCAGCCCACCACAAGGAGCTTGTAAGATGTAAGATGGAAAAAATATATAACTTACCATGTCACATTGTTACTGAGATCGGGGAATCTGTATGTATAGAATTTATATATTTGGCATAGAGGATGTGAAGGTTTTGCATTTAAGGGTCAACTCTAGTCCTGGCTTTTGTTGCCCTCCATTGGGAACGTTCCTCCTCACTTTCTGCCCCAGTGACTAAGAGGAAAACTGTTCAGCAGATGCAAAACAATAGAAACACATTTTGAGTGAATGTAAGAGGGTACTGCTGTATCCTGCAGTGGGGTTAGAGAGAGGAACCAGTGAGAACATGTAAAGTAACACTTTGTTTTCCATTGGACTTTGAGAGAAGAAAGTTTGTGTTCGGCAGGACAAGCATCGCGCTCGGTGATTATTTACAGGTTACACAGCTTCCAAACACAATTTTTTCAGCACGGTCACTTTCACGTGTTCATTTCATTTTAAAAGTGATTTGCAATATTTTTAGATCTGCAGCTTTTATTAAAATATTTCCTGGTGATCCTACCATGAAGGTCAAGTTTCAGGCACTTCCGTTCCTGTCTCCCAATTGTGCTTCTGCGCAACCCACAAAGGCTTCTGATGAGTGGACGTTTCCAACATACATTATTGCAGGCATGGTCCACTGTTGTGTCCTTCAGAAAAGCCACCAAAAGAACAGCCAATCGTTGGAGTGCATATACATAGGAAGTGGCTGCAAAAAGGCTGCAGGAGATCAGCGGCACTGAGATGCAAGTGATAAGTATTTAATGATTACACTGGACTACAGCAAATTAAATGTTATTTAGTAGGGGGTTTACATCTACTTTAATAAAAAGGATTGTACTGTATGTCTATGTAAGTCCTGTATAGTTTGGTTGTAAAACAAACACGTACACTTCTAATATCGGGACCAACCTTACAATCCTTCACTATTCAGCACAATTACTGAAAACAGCATTAGTCTCTATTCACAAAGTGAACAGACCAGGATAAGGTCCATATATATATATATTTTTAAGTGACAGTTATTTTTAGCCCAATGAGATTTGAAAATTACAGTCACGTGCCTGAAAATAAAGATCTTTATCCTGGTGTTAAATCTTCTGGCGAATTGGGCCTATTGTGTTCGTTAAAGGGCATAGGCTCAATCTACAAAGCTTTAACACCAGCTTCAGGCGCTCTATTTTCATCCATGTGACTAAAATCTTCAGACGTCATTGGACTCATCTGAAAATAACCGTCACTTATGAGCCTTATGTCTGCCTAAGATTACTTTTTGCATCTGAATTATCTACTGACTTCTTATACACTATATTACCAAAAGTATTTGGACGCCGGCCTTTACACGCACATGAACTTTAATGGCATCCCAGTCTTAGTCCATAGGGTTCAATATTGAGTTGGCTCCTCCCTTTGCCACTATAACAGCTTCAACTCTTCTGGGAAGGCGTCCACAAGGTTTAGGAGTGTGTCTATGGGAATGTTGGACCATTTGTGAGGTCAGGTACTGATGTTGGAGGAGAAATCCGGGCTCACAGTCTCCGCTCTAATTCATCCCAAAGGTGTTCTATGGGGTTGAGGTCAGGACTCTGTGCCGGCCAGTCAAGGTCCTCCTCCCCAAACTCCCCCATCCATGTCTTTATGGACCTTGCTTTGTGCACTGGTGCGCAGTCATGTTGGAACAGGAAGGGGCCATCCCCAAACTGTTCCCACAAAGTTGTGAGCATGAAATTGTCCAAAATATCTTGGTATGCTGATGCTTTAAGCGTTCCCTTCACTGGAACTAAGGGGCCAAGCCCAACCCCTGAAAAACAACCCAGCACCATAATCCCCCCTCCACCAAACTTTACACTTGGTACAATGCAGTCAGGCAAGTACCGTTCTCCTGGCAACCGCCAAACCCAGACACGTCCATCGGATTGCCAGACAGAGAAGTGTGATTGGTCACTCCAGAGAACACGTCTCCACTTATCTAGAGTCCAGTGGCGGCGTGCTTTACACCACGTCATCCCACGCTTTGCATTGCACTTGATGATGTAAGGCTTGGATGCAGCTGCTCGGCCATGGAAACCCATTCCATGAAGCTCTCTACGCACTGTTGTTGTGCCAGTCTGAAGGCACATGAAGTTTGGAGGTCTGTAGCTATTGACTCTGCAGACAGTTGGCGCACTGTTCGCTTCAGCATGCACTGACACCACTCTGTCATTTTACGTGGCCTACCACTTCGTAGCTGAGTTGCTGTTGTTCCCATTTGCTTCCACTTTGTTATAATACCAGTAACAGGTGACCGCGGAATATTTAGTAGCAAGGAAATTCCACGGAACACCTGCATCCAATGGAGGGGGAGGGGCCCACTACTTTTGGTAATATAGTGCATCTCTGGAGCATGCTAAGTTCTGCCAAGAAAGTTTCCACTGCTGAGTCCCGCACTTTGGAGCTTCACTTTTTCTACTGCATTCTGCGTACTGTAAAGAACATGAAGCATTCTAACAGAGAGATACCACAATGCCATATTTTCAGCAGGTGGGAGGAGAAGGGGAACTTGGGAGCAAAGATCTCATTATTGGTGTTTGCCAAAAATGTAAGCCAGTGTGATGTACAGTCTATCAGCAACTCTTGATAACACAAATAACTTTTTTCATGTGCTTCAAAAGTTTTAGGTCTGGACCTTTTTAGATGTTTTCTTAACCCAGTTGGTGACATTTCTGCAGGTATTTAGCAGGTTTCTAAATGTCTTTGTTCATAGACATGTAAGGTGCCTCTCTTCTGCTTGCCATAGGTTCAGCTTTGAAGTATTCCAGCAGTTCCAAGCCTTGAGGTTTGCCGTGGAAGAGATAAATAAAAACTTGGACCTACTGCCCAACATCTCCCTGGGATTCCAGGTGTATGACTCTTGTTCAGGACTACATGAGGAGATTGATGGGACCCACAAGCTGTTGACAGGATGGGAAAGTGGGATCCCCAACTATTCCTGCCGGGAGGGGTCATCAGTGGCTGCCGTCATTGGGCATTCTATCTCCTCTTTCTCCTTACTGATGGCCCATGTCCTTGGTCTCTACAGATATCCACAGGTATAGAGCTGAGGGTAAAAACCAATAGGCACTGAGAAAATATAAACATTTTATTTATTGTATTATTGGAACATTTGGCCACAATAATTTCTCATTTTTGCCATATAAATAATTAGGGATGCACCAATACCGATACTAGTACCAGATACAGATACTAGTACCAAATGCTCCCGATACTTATCCAGATTGTATCAGGAAGCCCAGCGGTGAGTCATTACACGCCGCCCAGTTTCCTAGTTAATCAGGAAGCTGGGCGGCAAGTCATTACATGCTGCCCGGCTTCCTTAATGGGAATATATATATATACTGTATATCACCATAGATAAAAACTCATGGTTGAGATTTTCCCAACTGGTACCCGCAAAAGCAGTGTAGTGGTTCCACCACAACCGGGCAGGAAAAGATAGAAAGAACCACCAAGTTGGGAAGTGAATTAAGGGTCAGGGACAAGCCAGAACCAGAGATGTAGCCACCAAGCAAGGTACTGAAACAGGAGATGAGGCCTAGGATCAAGCTAATGTAATACCAGGAATTCCAGTTCAAGAGTGGATAATCTGATGGGAGAAGCATCAGGGAAAGGACACACGCTGGGAAAGGCCAGGAGAATAGTCAGAGAATCAAATGGAATGCATATGACTAAGGATACGTGCAGCTGGGAGTTAATATATGCCCCAAAGTTTCAGCAGGATATTCTGGTGAAATATCACCATTTTGGCAAAATGCAAAGGAGTCAAAGAGTATGGTGAAATTACGATGGTTTTTGATGATATTTAAGGGTGCAAAGGGCACTACCTGGAAGTGCTGTAACTTTCCCTGTTAGAACAGCCTGACATTTGGGAGATTCATATATCAGTTTAAGATGGACTGCCTCTGTGCAGTATTTTATGTATAGTTGAAATCTTGGGTTGTGTAAAAGCTAAGCTATATTACCTTGCCTTATGTCTTGTCCTAGATCAGTCATTTTTCAACCAGCTCCGTCCTGAGTGACCGGGCACAGTTTCCTTCATTCTACAGGACGGTGCCCAGTGATGTCTTCCAATCTAAGGGACTGGCTCAGCTAGTGCTGCATTTTGGTTGGACTTGGGTTGGATTGGTGGCTGTGAGTGAAGACTATGGCCAACAGGGAATCCAGGTCATTCGTCAAGAGCTCATTAGAGCTGGTGCATGTGAGGCATTTGTGGAATACTTATTGACCGATCGTCTAGATAAAAACGCCCCTCACGTCACCAAAGTCATTCAGGAATCAACAGCCAAGGTTGTCCTAATCTTCTCCACTGACACTGAAATGGTCCCTCTTCTAAATGAGATGTTGGCGCAGAACATTACTGGAAAGATCTTCATGGCCAGTGAAGCCTGGTCCACCTCCAATTTGTTATCTATTAGAAAATACTCTTCATTGCTCTCTGGCTCTGTTGGATTTTCCTTTCACAGCTCTGTCATACACAATTTTAAATATTTCCTTAACAGAATTCAGCCTTTTTCAGGTCCAGGAAAAGACTGGGCTAAAATATTATGGGAGAGCATATTTGGATGTCAAATATCTGATCGTGAAATGGCTGAAGAATCTCTGAGCAATTTTACCAAAGCATGCACAGGAGAGGAGGATCTAGAGAGCACGCAAAACAGTTACAATGATGTGACCAGTTTAAGAGGCGCTCACAACATTTATACAGCAATTTATGTCATAGCCAAAGCCTTACATGACTTACACATGTGCAAAGATGGCAAAGGACCTTTCTCTAAAGGGAGCTGTTCTACTCTACGAATGTTGAAGCCATGGCAGGTAATCTTGTGAAAATATAATTTGAGAAAGACATCTCCCTCAGTGCTGGCCCACCTGGCCTTATACTTACCTTTAGTTGTAAGCCATCGATCCCCTCTGTGCAGCCCCGCTGTCAGCATTTACTCTCAAAATGGCTGCCTCAATATGTGAATGTATTACAGTCAGCTCCATTAATTTATATGGCAAGGTCGTACACATGGTGGCCTCAAGTGGTCGCTCAGAGCAGTTTTTCCCTAGGTATGAAAGGGGCTGTGGTGTACAGTACAAGTCAGCAATTTTGGAAGGAAAGGCTGTGCTGATTATGACATTCTCATATTGTAAGCATAATACTATTGAAACGATAACAACATTTTGGTTTTACAAACATGTCATTCCCTATATTTCGAAATGACGGAAAAAAAATCATCCCCCACCGAATTAAACAATTTTTGTTATGTGTTGCTATATATATATATATTCTATAAATATATATTCATTTTATTTTTTATTTTTGCTTTAACATTTTGTACCTGTTTTATGAAATATATTTGAATATCCTTAAAAAATTTTCCCCGCAGCTCTCTCGCTATATTCAGAAAGTCCATGTCAGGCTGAGCAGTGGTAGAGAAATGGTCTTCGATGAGAATGGTGATCCGCCTGCAACCTACGACATTGTCAACTGGAAGATAAATGACAATGGTGTTATGGGGCAAGTGAAGGTCGGGAGCTACGACACAACCCAGACCGAAGGAAAAACATTCAACATTGACACTAGTGCCGTGATGTGGGCATCCGGGGATAGACAAGTAAGAGACCGTCCTTAAACCAAACATTATAGACAAACAGAAACTGAACTCGTTTTATTTGCTGTTTGATTTTGAACCCACTCCCCCATCCCTAAAGCTTAAAGCCCATTTTTACCTTTGTGGAAGTATTTTTAAAATAAACATATGCCAACAATGTACACCGAGTCCACATGAAGCAGATATAAGCAGTTGCTATATATGAACACAGAAACATACTTTTTTGTTAGCTGTCCTCTTCATCTCCTCATGGCTGCTTTTGAAATGGCCACCTCTGTGATCTGCAGGCAGTCTGTGTAAATTATAGGCTGCTGTGCACAGAGGGGACTACAATAGAGTGAGTGGTATCTACATTTCCCACAATGCTATGCGTCCCTCGTGCACAAGCTTCTCTGTGAAAACTGAGCTCTCTCTCTGAGCTCCCCCCCCCAAATCATTAAAGGAGAACTATGGGGTCACAGCTTTTCCCCATAGTTCTCCTTAGGGTAACGGGAGGACACAAACTAGCGGCCTCCCGTCAGCCCTAAGCTCAGTATACCGCGAGCTACAGCTTGCGGTATACTGAGACGCCACAGTATACCGCAAGCTACTGCTCGCGGTATACTGAGATGCCGCAGCTGAAGCTGATCCCAACAATTATGTCTAGATCCGCCCAGCTGCGTGAGGGGCGGCTGTCTCTGCCTATCTAGAGGCAGAGCCAGCTGTCCCAGCCCCCTCCCCTGTCCGATCCACCAGTCAGTGCTGGCGGATCGGAGCGGGGAGGGGGGAATCCAGCCCCTCCCCTGTCACGGCAGAGAGCTGTGACAGGATCGAGAGGTGAGCGAACGCCGGTATGTGTTCGCTCCCTTCTCGATCTACTGAGCCGACCTGTGACAGTCTCATTGTCACAGGTCGGCTAAAACTATGAGGTGAGTGAAAAGCACCCGCCTCATAGTTCTCCTTTAATATTGACAGCTGCAACACCCCCTGAACAGTGCAGAGTGACCTGGAGAGGCAGAGATGATGTGCAGTGATCTTGTTACCATGACTCACAGGGAGCGGGTCAGCTGCTAACAGCCTGTCAAAGACAATCCGAACACATGGTCAGACTGAGCTTCCTGTGGAGGGAATTTCGAATTTGTAGGACTCAGGCCCACCAAACAACGTCCTTCTTTTTCTCTACTCATTTTTTTTTTTGCATGTTACTTAAGATCCTCCACTCGGTAGAGAATTAAAGAATGGTTTTGAGGAGGCTTCCACTGGTTAAGAAATCCCTCATAGAATAAAGAACATCCTGTAATAGGGTTTGCATAAGTGTCAGGATAAGCATGAGTTTATTTAGACTCACATTTATATATATTTTACTGAAATATGCAGTGTCATTAAAATGCGTTTAAAATATGTGGTTGCTCAGGTCCCTTATTCTGTGTGTAGCAGCAGCTGTCCTCCAGGTTTTAGACAATTGCTGAGAAGAGGACAACCCGTGTGTTGCTTCGAGTGTGTTTCCTGCCCACAAGTAGAGATCTCCAACACAACAGGTACAAATAGTTTTTAAAAGGTTATGTACAAAATATAAAATGTAAATCTTAAAGTTGTTCTCCAGTTTAAATAAAATCCATAGCCCAGTAATAGAAACAATTATTGAATCCAGATCTGTCACCTGCGGTACCTCATCACTGCCTAGATTTCCTTAGTCTTCTGGGTTGATTGACAGGTAGCGCTAATCAACCCAGTTCCTCCAAGCCCAGGCTGTCATAGACCTACACTCTGGGGGGTGAGCTTAGACGATTACAGCACTGAATGGAACTCATGTGTCATGGCATGAATGCCGTTTAATGCAACAGTAAGGACGCCAGTTGCCACTGTCAGAGGAGAAGATGAAGAGCCTGTGACATAACCGGATCTTCTCCAATCTTTTCAACTTTACAGAAAATGAAAAAAAGAAAATTGGCTGGAGTTAGGCTTTAAAGTGCAACTCAAGCTAATGTTTTTTCTTTGAATTCCTGCCTTCTGTACAAAAAGAAATTCCCAATTTCTGTGTAGGCTCTTCACACTCCGGTGCTGTTACCAGATTCCTCCTCGGTGCAGCGCTGGTGGTTCTCCAGAACTACAGTCATGCCATTCTACCCATCTCCTGTGAGTCCAGCTTGTTGTTTACACATCCCCTTCCCTAGTGGGTGCAACATCACATCTGTACTCAGGAAATGTGCACCATTCACATGTCATTATGTGAGCCCGACTAAGTCATGGAAGAATGCCCACACCCTACCGCTACCAGAAGAAGAAGAGGAAAGCTGCCACAATGTCAAGTGTATATTTAGGAAAGCGGGTGGTTAAATTCCGGAATTCTGCTTTAACTACAAGATCATTAAATGTGGTCACAGTTTTTTATAGGTTCAGTCATGGGATTGGCATTTTTAATTTGAGGTATCATTTGTGTCTCTTTTATTTGCAGACCCTCCTGACTGCATCAAGTGTCCATGGGACCAGTGGCCCAATCTCCAAAAGGACAAGTGTCTAGCCAAAGACATAGAATTCCTTTCTTATGAGGAACCATTGGGAGTTGTTCTGGCTGCCAGCAGTGTTTTCTCCTCCAGCATTCCACCTTGTACCTTAGGACTTTTCATTCATTACAGAAACACTCCCCTAGTACGAGCCAATAATTTTTCTATGAGTTGCCTTCTTCTCGTGTCTCTTTTCCTTTGCTTCCTTTCTTCTTTAGGTTTCATTGGATACCCCCAGCCTGAGAAATGTCTTCTACGGCAGACTGCTTTTGGAATGTCCTTTGCCTTCTGTGTCTCTTGTATCCTGGCAAAGAATGTCATGGTGGTTTTTGCCTTCATGGCAACAAAACCAGGCAGTCAGCTCAAGAAACTAAGCAGTCCAAAAGTGTCCTACATGATCATTACCATGTGTATGTTATTTCCGTTTGTCTTATGTGTCCTCTGGATGATTTTTGCCCCCCCATTCCCTGAGAAAAATGTTCAGACTCGACCTGGGATTATTATCATTGAATGTAACGAGGGTTCCCCTACAGCTTTTTGGTGCATGCTGGGTTACCTTGGCCTTCTGGCCACTGTAAGTTTTGTAGTTGCCTTCTTGGCCAGGAGGCTCCCTGACAGCTTTAATGAGGCCAAGTTCATCACATTCAGCATGTTGGCCTTCCTCAGTGTCTGGATATCCTTCATCCCGGCCTACCTGAGTGCCAGTGGAAAGTATGCCGTTGCCATGGAGATCTTCGCCATCCAATCATCCAGCTGGGCTTTGGAGATCTGCATGTTTTTCCCTAAAAGCTTCATAGTGTTATTTCGACCAAGCATGAACTCTAGAGACTATCTAATGGGAAAAAACAAAGGCTAAACCATAATTTAATGTTTGTTAGAAAAGTTAGCATGATGTGACGGGTTCATTTTACTAAACTTATATTTTCATGTTGAATTAACATTAACAAACATTGGCAAATGTAATTGGATAACAATAATCCCCCCAGTGCTTGTAGTGATTGCTCCTTTAATTGCCCCTCAAGCCTGCTGGTACCCCTCTTGAAATCTCTGTAATAGTTATGGGTCAGTGCTTCCCAACACTCTCATTTTATTACCAGTCTTTATTTCTTAGGCATCCAGTGAGTCACGTTCTCCTCCATGCCTCCAGTGGTACAGTTGCTTGGTGTGAGGCAGAGCGTCTTCCAAGTCCCAAGTCCCATGAAAACTTTTTTTCATAAAAGAGAGAGAACCTCCAAGTGTGCTCTTGTGTGCCCCGTGTCTCCAAGCGTGCCCTGTGTCTCCAAGCGTGCCCTGTGTCTCCAAGTGTGCCCTTGTATGTCCTGTGTCTCCAAGTGCCCTGCATCTACAAGTGCCTTCTGTTTCTCTTTGTGTGTTCTGTGTCTACAAGCATGCCCTGTGTCTCCTAATGTGCTCTTGTGTGCCCCGTATCTCCAAGTGTGCCCTGTGCCTCCAAGCATGCACTAATGTGCTCTTGTGTGCCCCATATCTCCAAGCGTGCCCTGTGTCTTCAAGCATGCCCTGTGTCTCCAAGCATGCCCTGTGTCTCCTAATGTGCTCTTGTGTGCCCCGCATCTCCAAGTGTGCCCTGTGTCTCCAAGCATGCTCTAATGTGCTCTTGTGTGCCCCGTATCCCCAAGCGTGCCCTGTGTCTCCAAGCATGCCCTGTGTCTCCAAGCGTGCCCTGTGTCTCCAAGTGTGCCCTTGTGTGTCCATTGTCTCCAAGTGGGCCCTTGCGTGCCCTGCATCTACAAGTGCCTTCTGTTTCTCTTTGTGTGTTCTGTGTCTACAAGCATGCCCTGTGTCTCCTAATGTGCTCTTGTGTGCCCCGTATCTCCAAGTGTGCCCTGTGTCTCCAAGCGTGCCCTGTGTCTCCTAATGTGCTCTTGTGTTCCCCATATCTCCAAGCGTGCCCTGTGTCTCCAAGTGCTTCCTTTATCTACAAGTGCATCCTGTGTCTCCAAGTGTGCCCTTGTGTGCCCCTGTATCTACAAGTGTACCAATTTGCCGCTTTTGTCTTCAATTGTGCTGCCATGCATCCATGTCTTTAAGTGTCCAGTGTGAAAGTGAAGAGAGAGGGGAGAGAAGACAGAGAGAGGGGAGAGAGGAGAGAAGACTGGAGAGAAATGGAGAGAAGACAGGGTGAGAGAGGGGAAAAAAACACATTGCTACACAGCCATCTTACCTGCTCACAGAACGCCACAGCCCGCTCAGCCCGGGACTCGGAAGACGCCCTGCCTCCCACCGAGCAACTGTACCACTGAAGGCAGGAGGACAGGACGCTGCAGATGCCTCATCGCTCCGAAGTATCAGAGAGATTGCTCCACTCATCCACAGTGCAGCAGTGGAGCGATCTCTCTGAGGCTACGGAGCGATGAAGCACATAGGACAGAGGCAAGTTCCTTGCAGCCGCGGGTGCATAGCTTTTCCAAGCGGCCGCAAGGAACTGTGCCCGTCTGAGTGTGTGCAGATGGTCCAGAATTCCGGTGGACTCTGCAGGAGGCCAGGCCGGCTACGTCCTAGGCAGCAGCACGCCCTAGACAGCCGCCTTGGTTCCCTAGCGGTAGCACCGGCCCTGCTTAGCACATTGTGCACCAGAGAGGCCAGCACATTGTGCCTACAGGAAGATCACGCCAAAGACGCAGCATATATTCAGCAACTCTGTATTCTACACCTCCATCTATGATTTTCCTGCTGCTTGACACCTGACAAATAACACACACCACACACCTGTATCTGTCAAGGTTAAGGCAACCCCAAGCAACTAATCCATTCTCTCCCTGCCAACACTGCAATATGTTGTAACACATTGGGAGGGAGGGGGCTGAACCGGTCATACCCTTAGTGACTACTGGTTTTCGTGCTTCCGCAGGAGCGGAAGCAGCAATGTGAGAAACCACCGCCCGAGAAACACCTGGCTCGGGATGGGCGGTGCGTGCTAGGAGGCTCTGCAGTGCCAGGGTGAAATGATCCATACGGTGATCTTGTTCATCCAGCCTAGAGAACAACATGGGTAGCACAGGAATACCTGCACTGTCAGGATCCATGGCCCTTGTGTACTGTCAAGTGCAGGTTTAAAAATAAAAGGAGTTTATTGTAAACAACAATAAACATAAATGCAAAAACAATGGAGAAAGTCCAGAACGTCGTCAGTGCCAAGCCAACGGGTAGTCAGCCGAACCAGATCAAGGAACACTGAGAGCAGGATGAATGGAAACAATTGCCAGAGTCAGAAACCAGGAGATCAGTCAGCCAGAGCCAGGGTCACACACAGAGACCAGGAACATTAGCAGCACACATGGATGATCAGAACACACGCAAGGGCAGAGACTAAATAGACAAGCTGATGGTTAAATAGAGAGCTTGTGTTTGCATCATCACTCTGAAAAAAGGAATTTGTCAGAAGTTTTGTTAGTCATTGAAGAATGATGATGTTACCAGATTTGAGCATAAGAGGGCGCCAAAGAGGAACAATAGTGCCAGAAACACTGCACAAGTCATCCTGCAAGCAACTGGTCAGCAACTGGAAAGCTACCCCCTTACTCATTCATGAGGGGAGGGCGGCATCTAGGTGACCCTTTATGAAAGGAGCACCCAGATTCAGATAAGCTCCCCTGTCTGCAGATCCCCACAACCTCCAGGCCATGGATGTGGGGAAGAGGCCCTTGTCTTCATCGACATGGCAACAAGGTGCCTTTTCCGGTGGTCACCCCCTGGCAAACCACCTCCCCATGATGAAGGCATGTGGCCTGGTATGGTGCACGCTCACCCCCCCCCCCCCCCACGCTGCTCCGTCACCTGTGCGCTCGG
>NW_017306759.1:846880-889524 GCF_000935625.1 Nanorana parkeri | reverse complement strand
CCCCTTTGCTGCTTTGACAGGCTGCTGCTTGGATCAAGGGTCTGGTAAGGGATTTTAGGGGGGCCCTACGCATTTTGTTTGGCATTGAGGTCCCCCCTAAAATTCCTACCAGACCTAAAGGGAAAGAAAGGGGACAGCAGGCACTGCAAACATTGTGCAACAGAGCAGCCATGCCACTCTGCTTCCCCCCCTACCCCCACATGATCCAAAGAGATGCTGCCTGAGTCTAATTATAGCGGCAGCCCTTATATATCCCATAGTTAATAATTGTATCCAGGAGGTGGCAAGCTCCAAACCAGAATCAGTAAAACAGTCTTGATCAGCATGAGAGATCAGATTATACAGACTGCTAAATAACTCAAATGAGACAGACACTTTATGCATCTCTCCTAGCAGAAATGGGACCATCTAGCCTAGTCATTTATACAAAGGTTGCCTCTAAGCATGCATTTCAGGGATGCACTATGTGGTCAATATTTGCTTGTAATAAATACAACATCAGATGTATTAACATCGCATTGCAAAGTTGTAAATTAAAAAAAAATTAAAAATTAAAAATTATGTATTTATATATTTACATGAATCAAAATCCAACTACATTTCCCTCTACCCATAATCAGATTTAGAATGTGAACGTATCCCTTGTTAATTGTTATAAGGATATTAAACTTTTATCATTCAGAAGATGATATTCATTGTATCCATTGTAGAATACTGAGTTAAGTGTCCTCATGGTGTGGAATGCACATGGGCCTTGGTAATTATCCGGAACAAGCGGAGGTAGCCACTATGGACTGTAATTAGGATGGAGAGGGGGTGATATTGTTTACCTGTATACATCTTATATAAAGGACAGGCAGTGTATGCAGCACAGGGGAGATGGACAGAATGAGGTAGGTGCATAGGAAGATATTCTATTGCTCTGTATGGAGAAACACTATTACCAGTAGCAGAGTGCAGCCACACTCACATCAAGGGCAGATTCACACTATAGTGCTGCGCTAAACAGATGCAGCCTGTGCATTTAACGCATTCAATCACACAGCACAGTGCATCACTAGCTAGGCGTGCTGGCGTGTTGCATTGAGATTTTTTTTGAAAGTCACCCCAATGCACCTCCCAGCAGGAGTGTGTTGCAATGCACAGGACAACAATACAATGTGCAAAACAAAATGCATACAATTTATTTATTTTTTACCACACAGCCCTGCAACACACTCTATTGTGGTACCGTTGCTTTAGGGCGCCATTTAGAATGAATGGCAATGCAATGCACCAGAACACCCAGCAGTCAGGGCATTGCATTGTGCGATAACCTGCTCTAAGTACACAGACTTTGTGCCTTTAGTGCAGTTACCTTTATACATCTTTTATAAAGGGCAGGCAGTGTATGCAGCACAGGGGAGATGGACAGAATGAGGTAGGTGCATAGGATGTTATTCTATTACTCTGTATGGGGAAACACTGTTACCAGCAGCCGGTGTGCAGAGTGCAGCCACACTCACATCAAGGGGGGATTATATGGTGCTGCGCTAAAGACACGGTACCTGTGTGTTTAGGGCGCGCTATCGCACAGCACAATGCGCCACATGCCCAAGCAGGAGGTTGTTGCAATGCGCTGCAGTGCATGATGCCGCAATCATCCTATAGACATCACAATGACAAGCTTGTGCTGTGTAAAATGTATCTCATTGTAGTTACTGGGACAGTAAAGTCTGCAGATTTCTACTCCCAGACCGCTGTCAGCAGATGATCTTCTTATGCAGGTAAAGGTGTGGGGGTCAGAAAAAAGATTGTTGTTGCGCCAAATAATAATTTGAATGGAAGGGGTGGGAAAGGACGATACAACCAGTGCACCTAAAAAAATCCTGTGTGACTTTCATTTTGCTGCCTTGCAATCTGCACCAAACAATGGTTCATAAAATGAGTTTGTTAATATTTGGCGCAATGGAGGAGTGCAGTGTTGCGGCAAGAGGATGATGGCGCCAGACGGTCGAGATTATGGTATCTGCATGTAATAAACTATTACTCACTGCAATGTAATAGTGTATGTGAAACGCAATCAGATGTGCCATGCGACACTTGGCATTCTTCCACAGCCATCAATCACAGTTTATCGGGTCTGTAGTCTCTTACCTCTAAAGGGCCATTTAGATGGGGGATCTGGGGTGGATAGGCTGCTGCGTTCAGAGGCGGCTGCACTCTGTGCTATGGCTGCATACAAACTGGCCAGCTAGCAGTGGCCAATAACTGTCTGCGTCCAGGGCCGGTCAGAGTCCCGAATCCCATCAGATGAACAGTTACATATGAATAGCAACAGCGTCTGTCTTTGCTTGCACAAACTGTTGAGCATGTGAGCATAACCGCCTGTAAGATTTGCTGATTTTCACTAGCAACCATCCCAGACCACCCAACCTAATGAGCCCTAAGAAATGATTCTTAAAGGAGAACTATGAGGTGAGTGCTTTTCACTCACCTCATAGTTCTAGCCGACCTGTGACAATGAGACTGTCACAGGTCGGCTCAGTAGATCGGGAGGTGAGCGAACACATACCGGCGTTCGCTCACCTCTCGATCCTGTCACAGCTCTCTGCCGTGACAGGGGAGGGGCTGGATTCCCCCCTCCCCGCTCCGATCCGCCAGTGCTGACTGGCGGAACGGACGGGGGAGGGGGCGGGTACAGCTGGCTCTGCCTCTAGATAGGCAGAGCCAGCTGTCACTCACGCAGCTGGGCGGATCCAGACATAATTGTCGGTGTAGCTCGCGGTATACTGAGCTTAGGGTGACGGGAGGACGCTAGTTTGTGTCCTCCCGTTACCCTAAGGAGAACTATGGGGAAAAGCCCCGACCCCATAGCTCTCCTTTAACTGAATTTTCCTGATAATAAATTGGATCCACCGCTCTCTTGCTGCAGACTTGCACAGTGCACTATCTGCAAAGAGTTTGCATGTTCTCCCTGTGCTTTCTTGGGTTTCCTCTGGGCACTCCGGATTCCTCCCACACTCCAAAGACATGCTGGTGGGTTAATTGGCTCCTGTCTAAATGCATGTGAGATAGGGACCTTAGATTGTAAGCTCCTTAAGGGCAGGGACTGATGTAAAAGCTATGTGTAAATTGTTGGCACTATAAAAATACCTATAATAAATAAAAAGTAAAAAAAAACTTCCATCCCCCACCCTTATATTGTCCAGATGCACAGCATTTTCCAACCACATGGGTGTGACTTGTTCATACCGCTGCGTTGTGTTACGTTGAACTGATAACAAAATAGTGCGTGTTTTGTTGTACCTGACCACCTCAGAACATGTCTTAGATGCCTAGGCAATGATTGAC
The DNA here is from genome assembly GCF_000935625.1 of Nanorana parkeri. NCBI lineage: Eukaryota > Metazoa > Chordata > Amphibia > Anura > Dicroglossidae > Nanorana > Nanorana parkeri. The sequence goes on along the minus strand of NW_017306759.1, from coordinate 886,191 downwards.
CGCCTGTCTTCACCTCAATGCTGTGTGAGAGACAAGATGGCAGTGCTGGAAAATTAAAATTCTGAAAATACATAATTTTGGGGCAAATAAAAAAAGATCAGAACATTTCAGACTGACATCTAGTTGAATATCATATATGAAAACCAACAGTTCCTTTTTGGAGTGTCATTTTGTTTTTTTCTTTGCAGGTTGATACCCCACCTCTACCAAACGCTCTGGTACCTCATTATCATGTACAATGTCCCCTCCTCCTACTCGGATGGTAACCCGACAGATTTGGCTCACAGCGGGATATTGGTAACTGGAGATGTTCTAATTGGGGCTGTGATTCCCCTTCACATCGACAAACTTTACCCAAAAGTCACCTTTCAAGAAGAACCCCCCGCAGATGTCTGCACAATGTAAGACAAGTCGTAGAAGTGCTGTGTATTGATGTAGAGCTGGATGTGGAATCTCAGACCATTATATGGGTCCATAATGATAATGTATTACCAATGGATGGAATCAAAATTCTGAAGTGGGTAGGACATTTCTGCTTGCTATAGGACATTTCTGCTTTCCATGGGTAGGACATTTCTGCTTTCCATGGGTTGGACATTTCTGCTTGCTATGGGTTGGACATTTCTGCTTGCTATGGGTTGGACATTTCTGCTTGTTATGGGTTGGACATTTCTGCTTGCTATGGGTTGGACATTTCTGCTTGCTATGGGTTGGACATTTCTGCTTGCTATGGGTTGGACATTTCTGCTTGTTATGGGTAGGACAATTCTGCTTGCTATGGGTAGGACATTTCTGCTTGGCATGGGTAGGACAATTCTGCTTGCTATGGGTAGGACATTTCTGCTTGGCATGGGTAGGACAATTCTGCTTGCTATGGGTAGGACATTGGCTTTTAAAAGTTTAGAAGTTGAGTTTTTTTTAAAACAATTGAGCATTTTTTATTGTTTGATAATAATTTGTTTCAGCTGTTGAAATATTTGATACAACTTACAAACCAGAACCTTCATTTTCCTTACACTTGTCTCATTCTTCCCTTTCAGGTTCCGCTTTGAGCACTATCAGCTGTTCCAGGCTATACGGTTCGCTGTTGATGAGATCAACCAAAGTCCCAGCCTTCTCCCCAACATCACCCTGGGCTTCTATGCGTATGATTCCTGTGCTGTAATGCAGAGGGAGCTAGAGGGCACCCTGTGGATGCTGACGGGCCATGATAGGGTCATACCCAACTACTGCTGTCGTGACAGTCCACCTCTGGCCGCTGTCATTGGCCACTCAGCATCCACTTACTCCATCCTCATGGCTCACATTTTGGGATTGTACAGATACCCACAGGTAAGGCGCAGAACCCATCAGTGGTTAGGAAACCAACGCCCGAAGCAGTACCATGATTGTTTGTTTCTTTATGTAACTCTGTCAGTGGTTCCTAATAAGAGGTACCAGGAAGGGCCCACAGTATTGGAGAACAGAATAGTGGCATCCACTATCTATTCTCCAATACTTTCCAAAGAGTCATACTGGACCTGAATGCTCCATTCCTGCTGTTGTTATACAACTTGCCTTTACCGGTCCCAGTCATGGGGTAGGTGACATTATAGCCAGCAGGTCCAGGTGGGTCTGAGATACTTCTAACTCAAGAGAGTTCTCTGGACTACTCATCACAACTCATTATGTAGAATAACTGTAACTGTAACATTCTCTTACAGAAGAATCCCTTTGAGGGAAATATTCAGACATAAGGAACCATCTAAAACCTGAAAGTTTGAAAAAGAATTGGCTAGGAGGTTGAGTTTATTTGGCAGAAGACACTTTTTGTGGTTTTTTGTGAACACATACCCAATGCAATGTATGCTCTGGGTCCACTCTTGCCATCTGTCAGATGGGTGCCGGTTCAATGCAACTTCAGTGCAAATGCACAGGAGGTAGATAATCAGTGGCCACCCAATGACAGAAGAGGCAAGAGGCTGGATCTAAAAGAAGCAGCAGAGAAGAGGACAACATTGCCAACAGGGGTTGCATAGCTGTTGGCTTTAGGGTAGAATTAAATCTACCCTATAGTGCACGTATGCTGTGCATAGGTACACCTTATGGTAAGAGCTTCTGTGGCACCACCAGAGGGTGCTGTGTGATAGAAAACAAAATATCTGCCTTAAGGGGTATGAATGTCCAGGCATACCTTTGAAGGATTATATAAAAATAAATTACTTTTCTTCACGCTGATTGTATTTTGTTTCCAGTATAAAATGGTATTAATTCTTTTAAATACTGTTAGGTATATTGTGTACAGATAGATTTTGTTAGGTTTGTCTGGAATGCAGCTAGAAAATGTATTATTGCATAATCCCGTAGAACAGCGCTTCAACGCCCATTCCCTTATGTTAGACAGCACATCTAGCATACACAGTCCAAGATCATGACCTTGATGATCTTTTTGGGGCAGGCAGAGAAGGTCAAGGAACCTCCATAGCCTAGAGAGCTGTCCAATGCTGACAGGTCTGAGTAGACACAGATATATTTTCCACATGCAGAAGTTCAAGATTCCCAGCTGTAGCAGGCACAAGGCAACCTCACAAATTTGAGTACAACATTTTTCTCAACAAGAGTCTTTTTGGTAACATTTTATGAACATATAACTACAAAACCATAAGTGGCTTCACCTGTATCGGGTCCACCACCCTTCTAATTTTTCCTTTTCCCACTAGGGCCACCAGAGTTATTTTCCACTGTAAGCATCTACTATGCACATGTTATAATAAATCCCTGGGCCGGTGGTAGCATAAGGGGGAATTTGAAGAGCCACGGGAGAGAATCAGTGGTGCCAACGAAGCCGGCGCTAGAGGAAGCGAGGCGACAGCGGAGGGAGCAGAGCCGCATAAGCCGATGCCTCCTCTATAGCGCCGTCTCCTGTCACAGGCTGAGTGATACCAAATGCACTCCGCCTGTAAGGAATCGATAGTGAAAGTGCACTTCACTCATTCTGGCCAGCGATTGGTTACCAAATTGCTCTTGGAAAGGTACGACACACCTGATTGCCCTGATCACCATATTCTTAACTTTGACACTCACTCCTGTCTTGTAAATCTTCTACCGCTAATAAGTGTGGATTGTTGTACATAAAAAAAAAATAAGACCTACCCCGAAAATAAGACCTAGTGCGTTTTTTTGAGCCAAAAAAAATATAAGACAGTGTCTTATTTTCGGGGAAACACGGTAATAGTATAAAAAGACAGTTAAAGTCACAAGTGATTATTGTTTTTTAAATAAGATAATTTGCATGCAATTTCTACCCAACAGATAAGCTATTTCTCAACCAGTTCTCTTCTAAGCGACAGGACAAAGTTCCCTTCCTTCTTCAGGACCGTTCCAAGTGATGCTTTCCAGTCTCAGGGACTGGCACAAATGGTTATGCATTTTGGATGGACGTGGGTGGGTCTTGTTGCTGCTGACAATGATTATGGCCAAGAGGGCATCAAGATAATTAAACAAGAAATTTCTAAATCTGGAGCTTGTGTGGCATTCACAAAGTATATACAGACAGCGCGCTCCCATGAAAACATCCGTGAGGTCGCCAAGGCCATTAAGACCTCAACAGCTAAAGTTGTGGTGCTTTTCTCTACGGACGTCTACCTTATTCCTTTATTTGTTGAACTTTTGACACTTAATGCAACTGGGAAAGTCTTTGTAGCTAGTGAAGGTTGGTCTATCTCAAACATACTCTTAATAGATAAATATTCTTCTATCTTGTTGGGAACAATTGGTTTTGCTTATCACAGCTCAAAGATTCAAGACTTCCAACACTATCTAAACAGCATTGACCCGTACAATACTCCAGGTCCCTCTTGGGCCAACATTTTCTGGGAGGAAGCTTTTCGGTGCACATTACCAAGCCAAAATAATGTCAATGGCTCAAGGAATGCATTGAATGTATGTACTGGAGAGGAGGACCTCAATAGCATCCATAATCTTTATAATGATGTGTCAAGCTTGAGAGCGACTCACAATGTTTACACTGCTGTCTATATTATAGCTAAAGCTCTTTATGACCTTATGCTTTGCAAAGATGAGGAAGGATCCTTATTGAGGGGAAAGTGCAGAGTTACTGAGAAATTTAAAACGTGGCAGGTAAAAGGCTGTCCAAAAATGTTTTCTTAAGTCTGATGATACATATGCAAATTATGTAAATTTAGGAGAGAATTATTCATCATCTTTATATAGCATATCAATTGTTATCTAAGTAATGTTTGAGCCAACAATGTAACACAAAACGCTTTATCTAACCCTTACACTCCAACCTTACTCTAACCCTCAACACCACCCTCACGGTAACCTAACCTTTAAAACTACCTCCAGTTTAAATGTGAGAAAGGAAACCTCCTCTGGCCTGTAAGTCTCCAAACCCAAGATTTTTCTATTAGTAGTCATGAACCCCAACATCATTCCCTGGGGATCCCATGTCAGGTTCACCAGATTGGGGACAGAATGTTTCATTCACGCCATTATTTTCACTTAACTCAATCAGTTATACTTTTTATAATTCAGAGATATTTCTTTCTGCATTAAAGTAAACCACCAGTTATAAGAGAATGACAGTGCTGACCTCAGCGTTATGCCAATCCTCAAAACGTTCATACACTTCGATAGTTCTTATCTGTATTCCCTATCTGTATTCATGTCGTGTGTTAATGACTTAGAATGTCCTAAAGCCAGGTCAGCATTGTGACCAGGCAGCTATTATTTTTAGAAGGAGGTCAACAATGGTGGCCTCAATTTTGAGGGATTAATAGGAAGAGATTTAAGTCACAAGTTTCAGTAGAAAAAAAAAAGACAATTTTCCCAAATGGAGACCACATTGACCATGGAAATAATTTGGTAAACACCTTACAACAGAAAATTTTGTTTTATTATTTCATGAGGTAACAGACAGCATTGGAAATACTGATACCTGAACCTCCTCCATTTGCATATTTGTAATACAGGATCTTTTAAGGTTTTCTTACATGTTCGTTCCGTGCACCAGGCAGTTTGTCTTTCCTTGGTAGCAATCAGTCCAAAATCAATTCTCATTGGGCTTCCTTTGGTTTGACTTCTTTAAGTTCCCAAAAGCTGAGTAATTGTTCCTGAGTTACATGGCACACAACCTTTTCTTTGCATGGTCTAATGATTACATTTAAGCTAAGTACATCTCCGGACTTTACTATCTTTACAGTTCTTACACTACTTCAAGAAAGTACGGGTTGAACTGAGTGACAAGAGAAAAGTTTTCTTTGATGAGAATGGGGATCCACCAGCCGCCTATGATGTGGTGAACTGGCAAAAGAACCAAGAGGGTGCCATGGTCCAGATGAAGGTTGGAAACTACGACACTGTGGCCTCATCTGGAGAAACCTTTTCCGTAAATACAAGTTCAGTGTGGTGGCCAGATGGCAAACAGGAGGTAGTTTCATACAGCGTCTGCTCTTAAACTTATTTGTAACTAAAATGGTATAAAAGTGATCCAAGCAGCAGATTATGAGTCTAAGAATAGTTCAAAGTCAAGGGACAATGCTGTTGGAACCGGTCTACACATGGGCAGCCACAGGGGTGAATACAGGTACCTGAAATCTTCCTTCAACATTGATACATATTTAATCTTTGTAACAAGTAAAGACTTGAAAAGCCTCTTTTGTTGAGTACACTGGGGCCCTAGTAAAAGAAGTGTATTAGGAGTACAAAACATCTCCTCACATCTTCTTCATAACACATGGAGGAGGTGTTCTGCAGTCCATGGAGAGCACTAAGAGCAATGCTAGCTGATAACAGTACGCAGAGTCCGAGAGCACAGGAAGTTACCAGCTCACATGATTTCTGTCAAGACCAACATATTCTTTTGTTACCTATTAAACTGATATATGAAATCCAAATTACACTGCGCTCAAGTGAATTATCTATATAAAATGTGATTCGACAAATATTTGTCTAAGACATACTTTTCTCAGAATCTACTATCTTCAAAAAGGGAATATAATATAGTGATAAATATCTGCAGGAAATTAAATCTCAACAAAAGGGTATAAACCCGTGAGTACACAAGTTGCATGTGAATGAGAAAAAAAACACAAAAACAAACTATAAAGTATGAAGTATCATAGTAAATATCCTTACAAAATCAAGTGAAAAGTGATATTCAAAGAATCAATATGTCCATATGTGAAGATTATAATGTTCCGTGCGTCTCAGTGCTCCACGTGTATTACCAGAAAAGGTCCGCACTCACCAGATAGCCTTTGTAAATTCGCTTAGGGTATATTCAATTGTTGGTCTGCCTCTCAACAATCCCTGTGGGAGACGTTCGGCAGCACCACCTTCTCCTGCTCTAAACAGATATAAAAGCCCCACGACTTCTTCACTTCAGGTCTCCTCATAAAGGAGGTCCACAAAGCGACCAAAAAAGCTCAAAGGGAATAAATAGGGACATTCATACTGCAGTATGCCCAATAACAAAACTTTATTAAAAGGTTAAAAATACCGTCAAACAACAAATCGCATAAAAACACTGCACCAATGTGCTCCTTCTATGTACAGACTGGGGTCTAGTGATCTCAACGTACACCCGCTCGTCTACATGTTTCGTCATAAGACTTCATCGGGACGGCGTGCATCTTCCCCATAGCGCAGGTCCATTTGTACACATAAACAGATATAACAAGACCAAAAAAGGAGCAAACAAGAACAGTTAATTGTTTGTATTTATATACATTACATTTCAAGTACATTCACTCTGACTCACACACAGAGGCGTGCATCAAGGTTCAGAAAGAGTCATGTAGTGACTGGGGGTCAGAGTTAGAGATCAAGATAGAAGGTTACAGGGACAGAATTAGATATCAATGGATTTGAATTACATTTGGTTAAACCTATAATTGAGTGTCAGGTCCATCCTGCTGTCTTTGTATCTTTGTCTCCTATTTAGCCTTGTATCTGGTTTTATCAGTCTCTGCCTTCCTATTTTTATATCTTCATTCCATAATCAGAATGCTCATTCTCCATCGTATTCTAACATGCTTCATTTCTAGTCGAGCTATTAACACACTTTATATCCTTTAGAACTACAGTCATCTTAATCCATTCTAAACCTCTCCCCAGATCCCCATCTCTATTTGTAGCGTTAGCTGCTTGGCAGGGTTCAGGAAGGCACCCCGTAGAGGAGAGCCCATATGCTGTTTTGAATGTGTCCCTTGTCCTCAGGGAGAGATCTCTAATGACACAGGTAAGGAGATTTATGACAAATGCAAACGTTCTGGTCTTGCAGATAACAAGCTGCAGGGGATTGAATTAGATTGAATTAGGCATGTAGGAACTTTTAGTTTTAGAGCAAAACTTCCGGCATTTCTTTTTTAAATATGAAGACTAATGAGATGTACTCAACTTTCACTATATGTATCGCTGTCATTTATTTAATATTTATACTTTCATTCCAGCTCCAGCTATACTTCTAGTATTGCAGCTATGAGAGCTGCTGCTCTCCTACACAGAAGACAAAGTGTTGTATTCCCTATTAAAGGGCAACATTTGACACTTCACATTGCTAGTTCTGGAGCATGGTAGCTAGTGTGTCCAACTGTTTACAGATTGACTTTAGTCTCTGACCTCTTCTGTCCAGGCATCATTTTTATTCCGGCCTCCACTGACTTGGTTTTGATGTTTGGCCCTGATTATCCCTGCAGTGACCTAACTACCTGCTGGAATACTTAATTCAGCTTGATCTCAACTTTGAACTTGCCTAAAGAATGGTTTCACTATAGCCTGCCTAGCTGATAGTTTCCACCCCTCCTTCCCATCCAGTAATACATTTTAGAAGTAACATGGCACTATGCTCCCTTCACCATCAGAACTGCTCTGTCAGGGGCCCCTCAGCCTTAAGCTTGCCCACCATCCTCCCTCAGATAGCTGTCACTTGCCTCCATGGTCGCTGGCCACTGGCCTACTGCACAATGTTACAACACTTGGCTTGGCTTGACACAATTGTACTGACAACACATTCACATGAGACATATAAAGCTTAAGTACCAGCAAATGGTGCCATTGTGAATATGCAATAACACTTCCATTTTGTGTGAGACCAACCAAGAATTAAGACACTGCCACTTTGCATGTAGGACGAAATGGTGAAGGATGCCAGTGACTATGTGGTTGGTGGAAGGTGTGGGGAGAATATTGGAGAGCAGCAGCTAAGTAAGGGGAGAGGGCAGAATTCTGTTGTATATGAGCATCAGGACATGCACTGTTGACATTGGCCACCATTGCAACAAAACAATTTGGCAGCAAATGCTCATACTCTGCTCTAGTGGTTCTCAGCTGCTAGTAGGTGGCCAAGATTTACAAGACCTGCTGTGCATTTTGCCATAGGCCATGAGGTGAGAGGGAGGGCAGTGCTATCTCTCCCTTTCACTTCCTAGTTTTTTTATTTTACAATAACCATAGGATGTCTACCTTTACATGACAGGTGCACTTTCAAATTTGACTTCTTTTGACAACTAGTTTATAATTAGTCTTCATCTTTCAGATGCCATAGATTGTTCCAAGTGTCCATGGGATATGTGGCCGAATGCAGAAAAGGATCGATGTCTGCCAAAACCCATTGAGTATCTTTCATACAGTGAGCCATTGGGAATAACGTTGATGGCTACAAGCCTTTCCTCCTCCATGGTCCCAGCTTCCATTTTCAAACTCTTTCTTCGTTACAGGACCACACCAATTGTAAGAGCCAATAATTATTCAGTGAGTTGTATTTTGTTACTGTCCCTGTCACTCTGCTTTCTCTGTTCTTTGACTTTTATTGGTTATCCTGAGGCTGAAAAGTGTCTTCTGCGCCAGGCTGCCTTCGGGATGGCCTTTGCTCTCTGTGTCTCCTGTATCTTGGCCAAGACTCTCATGGTAGTTTTTGCCTTTATGGCCACAAAACCAGGAAGCAGGCCATAAAATGAATACATATGGATGAAAAATCACTCTCCTTTGTCCAATTTTGTAATTTCAGATGAAATTTAAGATATTCAATGTTATGTATTAAATGATTGTATTGTTGGGCATTATGTTATTCATGAATTTTATTTCTGTGTATTCCATACAGATAGTATTTAATATTTCATTTTGATAAAAAAATTATATCAATTTGACTACAGCCTGGATGAATTTTAATTTACAAAATTGGATAACACAGTTTTATTTATTTATCATTATTGCAATAATCTTTTAATATCCAACTGCAGCCAACCCAACTTTCTTTTTTTTGCTTTACATAGGGTGTGGACAGTTTAGGGGCCCTCTCAGATTCAGTCATTCCTTTCTGCCCATCGTTATTCAACCCAGAAGACTGATGACATCCTGCGTCACAGTACATTACAATGCAAACAATGCTCTCCTGCCATTGGACAGAAAGAAAATTAACTTCTTTGGCGGCATTTGTCTCTTACCTTCTTTCCCGCATTCAATATTTTCAATAGTGTTTGATGTTATGTTTCCTTCCTTTGACCCCTACATCATAAAGAGGGCACCCAGATGCCACCCCCCTCGTGAATAAGTAAGGGATAGTTGTTACCCCTGCTCATTCTCCAAATAAACAGAGGAATTTCAAAAAAAACACACTACACCGTAATCCCCCCCCCCCCCTTATTTACATAGGGGAGTGCAAAGAGTTTGACTTGGGGGAGGCCTTATGGTAGCCACTGTACAATATTTGTGGTTATTGCCCCTCAAATAATACACTTTATTTTCTATTTCTCATTTGCTCCTCCTATATTGTGGCCTAACCAAGCCCAGCGACTTCACAATATTTGTGGCTACTGTCTTTCAAATAATAAAGTTTAATGTTTATTTCAGGTTAAAATCTGCCTCATCTCTCCCTCTTATAATGCGGCTTAAGCAAGCTGCTTACATACTGACCGACCACTGAACAATATTTGTGGCTATTGTCTCAGAAGATAATACACTGTAATTTTTATAGCAAGATAGAGGGGTGTCAGAGCACAATGAAAACCAGACAAGCATAAGGTGCCAGCTACAATATTTATGAAGAACAGTGTCCACAGAAGCAGGCAAAAATCATAAACCGGAACAAGTCAAGGTCAGGAGCCGGAGTGGGTAGTCGTCCAAGCCAGGTCAGGAACACGGAGATCAGCGTGGTCAGGACCAAGCCAGGAGCAGGAACCAGGAAATCAGCGTCGTCAGGAACAAGCCGGGAGCAGGAACCAGGAAATGAGCGTTGTCAGGAACAAGCCTACACTTCTACTGTCATGGTAAACAACCTGCTTCCCTATTTATAATGGTCTGGCCCTCTAGCAACTTCAGCGCGAAATTATAGCTAATTTGCCTACAAACGTCAGGTGGTCATAATAATCTGGCCACTCAGTGTATGTCCACACAGGTAGCACAGACACCATAATCCAATCACCAATTGGATTGGATTGAATCAATTACATTACGCGTTCCCCTTGTAACTTGGTTTTATCACCTGTTGGTCCCGCCAGTAAGTCTGCTATTTTTCATCTTCCTTTAAAGGTCAGACTGCCCAGCAAAAGTGGCAGATAGAGGGTTGAGACCAACTATTTAATACTGACATCGGTCACATTTCTCCCTTCTCCTCCATGCCTGGAAGCGGGGCATTGTGTGCAGGGGACAGCATGCAGCCAGATAAGGTTTTTATAATTTGCAGTGGCCCTTTGCACATAACACCCAGATTTTTAACCAGTGAGGTGTGTAAATTACCATTTTGCTCAGGTTGTGGCTTTAACCCTTTCTCTGCCAGTGCATATCCTGTACAGTGCTGGCTGTGGGCCCCTGTAAGCAGACCCTTGGCGACTATAGCCACCAGGGATCCTGTTTACCTATGTAAAGCTGACTGTCAGCTTTACACTGGAAGTGATTCTGGAGGCTGCCATGCTTCCCGGGCTCCGCTGCCTCTCCTGCGGGCCCCAGGACTGGCATCAAAGGTGTTGGCAGGTAGCAGAAAGAGACACCAGTGAGCACTATTATGGAGCAGCCCCCTGTTCTAATGTAGGAGCTGACTGGGGCTTTGCTAACAGAAACTTATGGGGAAATTAGTCCTTTTCTCAGGAAGATGCCTGCTGGACTAGATGTTCTGGACTACAGAGTCCCAGAGTGCTGTGGGATGAGAGGGGAGTGAACTCCGGCTGGAGGAGAACTTTCTGGTTCAATTCCCCGTGCGGAGAATTGGGGTGAAGCCATGCGTCCAGAGCTGTTGTGTGCAGTAAGTTGTGGAGACTGTATCCTGTGTCCCTGTAGACACGTCTGCTGGAATGTGGGATCGACTGACCGCCATAGCCTGCCGGGTGATCGAGTGAGCCGACTGCAGTGCGGTGATCGTGGATCGCGGATGCCGTGTTGGAAGACTGGATCCAGTGCTGACTTCAGATCATACTCACTGTTCTCCTGGGTAAACTATTTCCCCTCTCGAGGATATGTGCTGACAGTGCTGAACACTCCAGATGAACACCTCTCTCCGGGATGGGTGAGAGGCCTCTGGCCTATGCTTACTGAGAACACCAAACACTGAGTCTGTTACCGAATACATTTGGCCACAACGTTGGCTAGCCGAAGATTAAACCACTGGCCAGTTGGTTAGGCACCCAGGTACATTGGGACTGAGACAGGGTTTTACTCTAACTTTTATCCTGTGTGGGGGGGAACTGTTGTCAGCACAGCCATTGCTGATCTATAGTCACCCTTCTAATTGAATCTACTATATATTTAAAGTGTTTAATGATAGAAAGTGTATTTGTGTCTACATTATTGCTGTTATTCACTTCAACATTTCAAGTAAACTGTGTTAAACCATCTCAAGGTGTGCTGGTGTGCTGTGGATCCATCATAGAGGTTTCTTATAGAGGAAACACAGGGAGATCCATTAGTTCTATCCAGCCCACCAAGCCCACCAAAGTCATGCCCCCAGCCCACTGAAGCCTCGCCTCCAGCCCGACAAAGCCCCGTCCCCACCAAGCTAGTGTGAAGGAGGGAGGAAAGAGGAAGGGAGGAGCCCGGAGGAGCCTCCCTGTCCCTCACTTGCTTGTCACTGCTGAGGCATCGAGATAGATATCCTCAGTGCTTTTTTTTGCTTTTTATGATTGGACATCTTGGACCAATGGCGCTTTGCCATTGATTAAATAATCCACAGAGCTCAAGCTTCGAACATAGAGTAGAGGCTGTTGCAGCTCTTGCCTCACTGTGTTAGGTTACACAAGCAATGGGGGAAGCCCGCTGCTCTGTAACCTAACTTAGCTGTCAAAAGTCAGATGAAGCACTGCCTGTAATTAACAGGCAGCGCTCCGTCCATGACAGGTAACACAGCGGGGAGACATTCCCTTCTGTGTAACCTGTTACAAGCCGCTCTGAATGGAGAAAAAGCTGTCCTGCATTGGGTATCATTGATCGAGAAAGAGGGTGACGCTACAAGTCATTCACTGATCTCCTCCCCGTTTAATGAAGCCGGAAGCGACACTCATTGCATCACTTCCAGCTTTTCAGCTGTCATTTCCCGACTAGAGAAGCAGAATCTGTACTTGAATAGCTTCTTTGAAGTCCAAAGGTGACATTAGTGGTATGATAGACCCCTAATGTCCCTTTAAAGGAAACCTGTCACCAATAATATCCTATATTATCATATCATATAGTGGGTTTGTAAGTGATAGCAATGAAGGTACGTAGAAAAATAGTAAATAGTTTAAAAAAAAATAAAGTTAAATAAAATAAATGTAAAGATGTAACTACAGTGGTACCTTGAACCTTTGAATCTACCCAGTTACTCCGAGCCCAGGCTGTCATAGCCCCCCCCCTTGGGGGGGGGGGGGGAGCGTAGAAGATTACAGCACTGAATGGAACTCATGTGTCATCACATGAATGCTGTTTAGTGCCACAGTAAGGACGCCAGCTGCCGCTGTCAGAGGAGAAGATGAAGAGGCTGTGACATAATTGGATCTTCTCCAATCTTTTCAACTTTACAGAAAATGAAAAAAAGAAAATTGGCTGCAGTTAGGCTTTAAAGTGGAACTCAAGCTAATTTTTTTCTTTGAATTCCTGCCTTCTGAATCAAAAGAAATTCCCAATTCTGTGTAGGCTCTCCACACTCGAGTGCTGTTACCCGTTTCCTCCTCGGTCCAGCGCTGGTGGTTCTCCAGAACTCCAGTCATGCCATTCTGCCCATCTCCTGTGAGTCCAGCTTGTTGTGTACACATCCCCTTCCCTAGTGGGTACAACATCACATGGGCTGGGTTCCCTATACTGAGGATCTGAGCGGCATTCACATGTCATAGTCATGGAAGAATGCCCATCCCCTACCGCCACTAGAAGAAGAAGAGGAAGCTGCCATAATGTCAAGTGTATATTATTTAAAAAAAACAGAAACAAAATCATAGGTAAGGGAGGGGCTTCCGGAAAGCGGGTGGTTAAATTCTGGAGTTCTACTTTAATTACAAGATCAGTAAATGTGGTCACAGTTTTTTATAGGTGCAGTCATGGGATTGGCATTTTTAATTTGAGGTATCATTTTGTGTCTCTTTTATTTGCAGACTCTCATGACTGCATCAAGTGTCCATGGGACCAGTGGCCCAATCTCCAGAAGGTCAAGTGTCTAGCCAAAGAGATAGAAATCCTTTCCTACGAGGAGCCTTTGGGAGTTTTCTGGCTGCCAACAGTGTTTTCTCCTCCAGCATTCCACCTTGTACCTTAGGACTTTTCTTTAATTACAGAAACACTGTAGCCAATAATTTTTCTCTGAGTTGCCTTCTTCTCGTATCTCTTTGCCTTTGCTTCCTTTCTTCTTAAGGTTTCATTGGATACCCCCAGCCTGACAAATGCCTTCTACAGCAGACTGTTTTCGGAATGTTCTTTGCCTTCTGTGTCTCTTGTATCCTGGTGAAGACTGTCATGGTGGTTTTTGCCTTCATGGCAACAAAACCATGCAATCAGCTTAAGAAACTAAGCAGTCCAAAAGTGTCCTACATGATCATTACCATGTGTATGTTATTTCCGTTTGTCTTATGTGTCCTCTGGATGATTTTTGCCCCCCCATTCCCTGAGAAAAATGTTCAGACTCGACCTGGGATTATTATCATTGAATGTAACGAGGGTTCCCCTACAGCTTTTTGGTGCATGCTGGGTTACCTTGGCCTTCTGGCCACTGTAAGTTTTGTAGTTGCCTTCTTGGCCAGGAGGCTCCCTGACAGCTTTAATGAGGCCAAGTTCATCACATTCAGCATGTTGGCCTTCCTCAGTGTCTGGATTAGACATGTGCACTGCCAAAAAATTCGTTTAGTTTCGTTTCGTTTTAAATTCGGATTTGTGTTATTTCGTTTTTCAGGATTCGGGTGTGAAAGTCAATTCGGATTCGGAATTCGGATTCGGACGAAATTCGGTAGCGTTCGTACGAACGTTCGTTTCGTTTTCTGTTCTTATTCGTTTCGTATTCGTTTCGTTCGTTTGCCGCAAAAGTGACATTTGAGGGGGAAAAAATATTTTTCTCCTTCTCTAATGTCACTTTGCTCCAACGAACGAAACGAATAAGAAACGAATAAGAAACGAATAAGAACAGAAAACGAAACGAACGTTCGTACGAACGTTACCGAATTTCGGAAATGGAAATTCGGATTCGTTTGCATTCGTTATGTCTGTAATTCAGAATTCGGATACATCCGAATGTCCGAATTTCCGAAAATTCGTCCGAATTTCGATTCAGAACGAAACGAATCGCACATGTCTAGTCTGGATATCCTTCATCCCGGCCTACCTGAGTGCCAGAGGAAAGTACGCTGTTGCCATGGAGGTCTTCACCATCCAATCATCCAGCTGGGCTTTGGTGATCTGCATGTTTCTCCCTAAAAGCTTCATAGTGTTATTTCGACCAAGCATGAACTCTAGAGACTATCTAATGGGAAAAAACAAAGGCTGAACCATAATTTAATGTTTGCTAGAAAAGTTAGCATGATGTGACGGGTTAATTTTACTAAACTTAGATTTTCATGTTGAATTAACATTAACAAACATCGGCAAATGTAATTGTATAGAATCCCCCGTTGCTTGCACGAATCCTTTGATTGCTCCTTCATTGCCCCTCAAGCCTACTGGTACCCTTCCTTAAATCTCTTTCAGAGGTATGGGTCAGTGCTTCCCAAGACTTCACCCTTATTACCAGTTGTTAGTTTGAATGGACTTCATGATGCATTGTGGGAGGCAAGAGACAAAGTCACATTCTCCTCCATGCCAGGAAGTAGTTAGTTTTTAACAGAAAAGTAGATTCGTGTCTGGGCTGTACATTTACATAGGGGGTTATTCACAGAGGAGCCGAAGGATCCAGCTGTAGCTTCGGCTGATCCTTCTGCTCTCTTCAGCCGCCAGAGCCCTTCGGTTCAGTTAAACCGAAGGGCTGTTTTACGGGCTAATCACAATAGCCCGTACAGCAGCCAAAGGTGGCCGAGCGGCTCAGCAAAGAAAAAAGGCATATGCTTTGGCTTGACTGAGCCGAAGTGACAGCCGAAGTGACAACTGAAGCGCCCCACAAAGGACAGCTGGGTGAAGCTGGGTGATCTCACGGCTGTCTCCGCCCAGTTGTAATGACAGATCAGCGTCCCCAAATGACAACTGGGCGGAGGCGGCCATGACGTCAGTTGTTATTCATTATTCATTTATTGTCATTCATTGGCCGGGACCTGCTAGAACACTCCAGCAGGTGTCGGCCAATAGGAAACAGTTGGGCGGGGCTACCTGTCAATGCTAGCTCCTCCCAATTGTTTTTCTTTTCTTTAAAAAAAAATCTATATTTTGACCCGGAGACTGCCAGATGACCCCGCTCGGAGCGCCGCACACCGGAGCAGCAGTGACGCGACGCTCGGCGAGGTAAGTAAGAAGACACCTGGCGCTGACTCGAGTATAAGCCGAGGGGGGCACTTTTCAGCCAAAAAAATGGGCTGAAAATCTCGGCTTATACTCGAGTATATACGGTATTTTAGTATTTATTTACATAAAAAAACATTTTAACCTTTTTTTCCTACTTTTTTTTCACTATTTTCTATTCTGCTCGGTACCACGGACGTACTGAGCAGAATAGCTGAGCCGAATGCCGCTCGGCGACATTCGGCTATTCACTCACTGCTGTTCGTCCCCTATGTGAATAGGGGCGAACGTCAGCGAGTGAGCTGCCGGAGGTTCGGCTCAGCTGACCCAGATGTTGGATCAGCTGAGTCAAAGTCTTTCTGCACTTCGGCTCAGCCAAACATGCAGAGCATGTTCGGCTGACCGAAGTGCAGCCAAAGGCAGCCGATGTATGACTGAAATCAGCCGTACTGAACCGTAGTGAATAGCCAAACGTTGCTCAGCTCACTTCACTTCGGCTGGGTTATTCACTCGACTGCCTTTGGCAACTTTGTATATAACCCCCATAGTGTTAACAAGCAGTCAATGAGCTTTAAAACAAGTCCTCACTGACCTCTGTAGCTGCAGGTACTATAAAATAATTCATTCTAGCACTTTCTCGCTTTAGCTCAAGTTGTCTCCCCCTCCTCACCCAACGGTGTTACAATTTGCCCCAATTTCCACTTTTGCTGGCCAAGTTGGTCTAAATAGTAAGAGAGAAGTGTAATTTGCACGGCCACAGCATCACCCCTCTTCTAGTATCAGCTCTTCTGCACAGAACATTTTACTGCTAGTTACTTGGCTTAGAATATTGCAACAAGGAATAAATGGCTTTATATGACATTACTCGATTACTTACCCAACTTACTGTTGGGTACCTACAGGCATAGGCCCAGTGGCGTAACAATCACCATAGTGACCCAGGCGGCCTCTATGGGGCCCGGTGCACAGTGGGGCCCCTCCAGATGCCGTGCGGGCCGCCTGGGTCGCTATGGGATCCTCTGCTGGTGGCTTTCACTGGCGGCTGAAGACGAACACGCCGCTGTTCAGACCACTGACAGTAATCTATGCAGCAGCACGTTCCTCTCCAGAGTCAATGAGAGCCAGCAGCGGCAGTGGAGGAGGAGGCGGGGGCCTGTGGTCGGCAGCAGGGGAGGAGGCGGGGCCCGGTGACGAAGAAGGAGGCGTGCCCGGCGATGGAGGGGGCGGGGCCCATCAGCGACTGTGGACAGGTAAGGAGTGCGACCAGCCCACCTGAGGGTGACCCTGCAGAGCCCACCATAGAGAATCTATGGTGGGCTCTGCAAGTTCACCCTCAGGTGGGATCTCGAGTGGGCTCTGCAAGGGGTATAACTATAAATCACGGGGCCCCATACAAAATTTTGCCTGTGATTTCTAGTTATGCCCCTGCACATGCCTATACAGGTATGAAAGCCCAACTTCACCTTTAGCAATAAAATAAATAAAATTGCCCAATGTTGTTGGTGTCTCTGGCTATGTCCTCCACAGACTCACCTCTCTGTCCTGCAGCTTGAACCCACTGTTATTTCCTGCTGACCACCTGGTGGGATCATTATTACATGACTAATGTTCCTTGCAGCATTTAGAACTGGCTTCCTAATTGGAAGTCCGGCTCTGCATGTAAAATAATAAAAAAGAATTATAAATTAACTCTCCGTACATGGAAAAACAACACATTAATATCAACCAAACAATATAAGAACAGAACAGGTTTTTCAATAGTTGTCCTTTGACATTTATGTCATTGTAAAGGACTCAGCTTTATTTTTTGTTGAGTATATCCTCCTGGGGACGTCTCTTCTTGGAAAGCATTCAGATCCACAAAACTGTTATTATAAATTGCTGTTTTCCTGCAGGAAAAAAATAATGACAGGCTAATTAGGGAATTGCAATCAACAGATACAATTATCTTTCTTTTATATAAAGGCTGATTTATGTACAGAGACATACTGATCACAGAAGGCTATAAGGAAAAATGAGGTAACCTATGCTGTGGCTAGGTGGAAATGGGGGAAATTAAGAAAAATGTTGAAGGGACTCAACAAAATCCAACATTAGTGTGCATGTCATTGAGTGAGAAAAGGCAGGAACATACAGTATTGTACTGACTCCATGCACAGTATTTATACACTTTTTATTAGGCCATATTTTGAAAAGGAGAGACAACAGTCTCTCCTTTCACCTTCACCTTAGAGTGTGTAAGTTCACAAATTTATTAGTGACAAATCACCTTAGAGTGTGTAAGTTCACAAATTTATTAGTGACAAATCACCTTAGAGTGTGTAAGTTCACAAATTTATTAGTGACAAATCACCTTAGAGTGTGTAAGTTCACAAATTTATTAGTGACAAAGAGCACAGACTGGAGCTCTATATATTAGCAAAGCACTGCAAACAGGATTTGAACGTGCTCATGGAAACCCCTTTGGATTAAAAGGCTAGCACCTTAACCACTCAGTTGTTGGACTACAATGTAGATAGAACTCTGATGCTTGGTCTGGTGTGGACATGAACTAGTCCGGAGACTTTCGCTTGCAGTGAACCTACATTGGTTCAGCTTCACTGCCACAAATCTTGCATGTGCCCCAGTGTAGGGTCACCTGTTAGCTGGTATTTGAAAGGTGAAAGTGGGACATGTTGTCGATGTTAAAATTAATACTGATACTCCACTCACTGATTCAGCCGTGTGTGCTAAAGTGTATGTAAAGGTCATTTTGTTCTTTAGTTTTGGATAGAGTGGTGACAGGTTAGGACCTTTGTCAAGTTTTATAGCTGCTGTGTCCTTGCTGGGGAAATGTACTCCTCTTTTTAGTTTGTTCTAGTAAGCAATGTCACAGAGACAGAAGATTTTAGAGTTCTCTCCAGAGCAAGAGGTGAGGGACAATTTTCCAATGGGTTTCAAAGAGGTTCCCACGGCACTCCTTACTGGTATGTCCCTTTTAAAGTGGGTGCTGCAGTGATAGTGGATGACACCACTTTAAATCCAAGTAGTAAAGTATATCACCAGCACACCAAAGTAGATCTTCAACGTGTGCTCATTTTATTGATGTACACACATCTCGTCAAGACTTTATTGTACAGACATCTCGTCAAGACTTTATTGTACAGACATCTCGTCAAGATTTTATTGATGTACACACATCTCGTCAAGATTTTATTGATGTACAGACATCTTCTCATTGAAGATTTTACTTTGGTGTGCTGGTGATATACTTTACTACTTGAATTTTCCAATGGGGATACCTGTTATTGGGACAGCGTTCTAAGATGGGAAGTCTATTCACTTTAGGGGGATATCTTCTCAATTAATGTTGCCTCTCCAGGACAGGAAGTGAAGGGAACAGCGGGCTTGTGCCCAGGAGTGTCCCTAGTCTTTCTTCCACTTGAGGCATGCAGCGGGGTGGGGGCGTGGGGGTGCTGGATGCCGCTAACAGCCGGGAGGGGAGATGTGTAAAGGCTTTGCATCTCCCAGCCTAGCTCTTAGCAACCTGGGACACTCTGGCCAACGTCCCGCCAAGCTCCTGACAACCAGTGAGGTCACTGGTTATCAGGAGCTTGATGGGATGCCGGCAAAAGCATCCCAGGCTGCTAAGAGCTGGGCCAGGAGATGTGTTTGGCCGCTACACAACCTTGGATGCTTTGGCTGGAAAGGGGGTGGCAGTCACAATGCACACATAGTTCAGTGTGCCTGCACCATTTGACCCAAAGGAATGTCACCTGAGCCTCAGGCTGCTGCATTAAAGGAACGGCCCTGCTTGTGCCTGTAGGTGGCAGTGGCAAAGAGGTGGCTTTTCTCTATTTAGTTATTGGTCACATATTTATTTTTCCCATCAGTAGAAATTCAGAAGATAAAATTATATGAAACATTTGTATTTATTTAGTAGCCAACAGCACAATGTGAAAAGTACCAGACGTAAAAAAAATAAAAATATATATATATATTTTTAGTATGCAAAAACACATATCCTGGTTGGGGAAATATCAGCTACAAAACACAACTCTAACCCATAAAAACAATAAAAACAGATGCAATACATACAAGCCCCTCCCATCATTTCCAAGATGATTAGATGCTTTTAATGGATATAAGAATAAATATTTAAACAAGCGCAAAAGATCTTGAAAGATACAATAAATACACATAAATCACATGGAATACAGTAAAAAATATATAAAAATAAAATAAGCCAATAATGTATAGCTAGCACATACTAGCACATTACAGCTAATAGCTCCTGGGAGCCCTTTTTTCAAAGTATGACTTTTTTTTCCACTTTAAGATGCAATATTTCATACTTAGCTGAATAAAAAAGAAAATGTTTGTATTATTTGTTTTATTTTCTATCTCCGACCATAATAAATAAATAAATAAATAAAATACGTTTAAAATAAAAACTGCATGTGTTCCCTTTAATTAAGGGCCCTGACATGTTCTCTTTCGTTCAGGCTGGAGTGCCATATATACTGCTGCTTGTGGCATCTGTTCCTCTCGTACCTCATTCCGGTCTCCTACTGCAGTGACATGGGGTGTAGACTGCGCGCTTCCCAACTCTCCGCAACCACAGGCCATGGGGACATCTTGATTGGGACTTTGCTGCCTTTCCATATTGATAAACTGTTCAAGAAATTCATGTTCAGAGAAGCCCCTTCAGAAGACATCTGCTCCATGTAAGACCCTATTGTATGTGAAATGCAAAAAATAGTCTACATCGTCATGGGGCAGCTTATGTATTTCTGTGCCATCCTGCAGCAATAAAGTCGACCGAGGTAGCTATTTATTTGATAAGATGTACTATGTATGTATGTCCATATTTCAGTTGCAAACAATTTGGCATCTTCATGGCTTCACAGGATTTACATACGGGGTTGGGCTCTAAATTCTTTAGCATGCCCCGATCCTGCTCATAGAGAATAATAGTGGCCTCCAGGGATTGCAGTTATTTTCTCATGCCAGGGTCAGTGTATGCATGGCATTCCAGAGCTCAACTGCAGGAGGGGGACACTACTCAGACCAGGGCAGTGAGATCATTGACTTGTCTGCATCTGCAACTGTATCTACTTACCCTTTATGGCCACATACTTGCGTACAACCTTTAAATTACCCCATGGTTTTCCTTTCCCTCTGTTTATTTCTTCCCTGTCTTCTCCTTTATCCTATACTCTTCTGTTCATTTCTCCCCTTATTTTCCTATCCTCCCTATACCTTTCTTTCCTCTCCTTTCTTCACCTTCTCTCCTTCTACTATACCATTTACTTTTCTCATTCCCTTCTGTACTTTTCCTGCATTCCCACCTCTTCTCTCATCCTCTTCCCTCCCATTTCTGTCCTCTCCTTTTTTCTCCACTTCTACTTCTGCTTTAGGGGTTCTCATGTCTTCTTTTAAAGCCTCTACTATCCTATCCTCTCTTCTATTCCCTCTCCTCTCACTACTCTCCTCTCCGGTACTCGTTTGTCCATTCCCTTGTTTTGCTGTCATTCCTTACCTTCCTTTCCTTTCCTCTCTTCTCTTCTCCTTTTCTTCTTCTACCACACCATCTACTTCATTCCTTTATCTACCCCTCTTGTCCTCTTCTCTCCTCGCCACTCTTTCCCTATCCCATCCTCTTCCCTAATCCTCTACCCTCAGACTTCTGTCCTCTCCTTTTTTCTCTACTTTTACTTCTCATCTCCATCTCACTTCTCATCCCATCCTCTCCTCTAATCCCTCCCCTCTCAACTTCTCTCCTCTCCTGTACTCTCTTGTCAATTCCTCCCCTTATTTCCTGTCATTCCCTTACCTTCCTTTCCTCTCCTCCCTTCTCCTTCTACCTTCATTTCCTCTCCTCTCTTCTCCATTTCTCCTTCTACTTTCCTTTCCTCTCCTCTCCTCTCTTCTCCTTTTCTCCTTCTGCCATTCCATCTACTTCATTCCTTTGACTCCACTTCCTGTCCTCTCCACTCTTTCCTATCCCATCCTCTTCTCTCAATTTCTTCCCTCCAACTTCTGCCTTCTCCTTTTCTCTTCACTTCTACTTCTTCTCTCCTGTCTGCGTCTCTTCTCCTCATTTTTCTACTTTCCCATCCTCTCTTTGAATCTTTTCCCTCCCACTTCTCCTGTCCTTCCTTTTTCTATCTTCTCCACAGTTCTGCTCCTCTTATCTCCTCCTCTCCCCTATATACGTATTTTTGGATCTCCAGCTTTAGAAAAAAAGAAAGCCAACATCTCCCTTCTCATTTCACATATTCAGTTTTGTTGTTTCACCCTCTAGGTTCTTCCTTGAAATGTTCCAGCATTTCCAGGCCATGAGGTTTGCATTAGAGGAAATAAATGGAAACCCGGATCTTCTCCCAAATGTCACTCTCGGATTAATTGCTTTCGACTCTTGTGCTGCTTTACGGAAAGAGCTGGAAGGAACAATGTGGATGCTATCGGGTCAGGTTCCGCCTATACCTAATTATAGTTGCCGTGACAAGCCACATCTGGCAGCTGTCCTTGGCCATACAATGTCCTCATCTTCTGTTCTTATGGCTCATATAATGGGACTTTATAGGTTCCCACAGGTAAGAAAGACATTCTGAGTTTGTGAAGGATGTTGGAAGAACATCATGAATAATGTTGTTTTTAGTGTTTGGGTGGAAACTTCTAAAGTTTGGAGGTAGACAGGCCTCCATTTTTAGTGATTTAAAAGTGCAATAATAGATACTTAAAAAAAATAAAACATAGTAAAAGTGTTAGAACGGGTTAGAAACTGTTTTTTTTTTTACAAATGCCCGTGTCCCCATTATGGAATCTTACTGTTTTTAACTCCTGGTGGAGGACACAAATTAGCATGATGACAACTTTTTCACAGGTTTGCAATTGCTAAAAATCCAAATGACTTTCCGTTCATGAGCATTTGACGCTTGCACAGTAAATGCAAATGTCATCCGGATAATCCAACATCATTGTTGGGACCTGGTAATTAATTTGAGGAAGGAATAGCATATGTTTTTCTATCTTTTACCCTTTTTTATATTTTTCTTTTTACATTTTTTCATTTTTCCTCATGGAGGGATTTGGATTTCGTCAGTGAAGACCTGACCCACACCCTCCATGCAGCTGTGCTGCAACAGATAACTTCTAATAGTGATCTACTGCTGGCTGAAATCAGCCAGCAATAGACCACTATAGCAGTGATCCGTTGGTGCAAAGAGATGCTGTTCAGAGCTGTCCCAGTCTCAGTACTAAGATGAAGTGCCGTGTCATCACTTGTGATGTCACTACTCTCCCAATGTAATCATAATGCGGGAACATTGTGTCTACATCGATGTGCTGCAAGTGCTTCTATGGAGTGCTGTATAGGAAGGTCAGAAGCCCAGGGCTGAATGTTTTAGAGCCTGTGCTTAGTGCTGGATGCTGGCTGTTACTGAAATGCAGCAGGTCCAGCCAGAACTCCCGTACAAGACCTGCAGGAGTGATGGTTCTAGGTACCCTTTAAGACTGTGCTGGGACAAATAGCTGCTGTCCCAGTACAGTTTTAGAACAGCACCTTGGACTTAAGTGGTTAAAGGCAAAATGTTTTGCATAATGATGACCTTGTGTTAAGAATTTAAATTATTTTAACATTATATACTTTACCTCTGCAATGTTTTACAGATCAGCCATTTTTCTACCAGCTCCCTGTTGAGTGATCGAACCCAGTTTCCGTCTTTTTTCAGGACTGTCCCCAGTGACACTTTCCAGTCACAGGGCCTAGCCCAGCTCATACTACATTTTGCATGGACTTGGGTAGGGATGATTGCTTTAGGAAATGACTACGGCCAGCAAGGTGTTCAAGTTGTCAAGGAGGAGCTCCTCAAAGCTGGTGCTTGTGTGGCCTTCACAGAGTTCATCATTGTCAACAGTGACGACAGAAACATACCTCGTATCACTAGGGTCATTAAAGGGTCAACTGCCAAGGTCATACTTGTGTTTGCGAATGAGCTCTACTTTGCTCTCCTTGTGGATGAAATGTTAAGGCAACATGTGCCTGGGAAGATTTTTGTGGCCAGTGAGGCTTGGTCGACCTCAACCATTTTAGGGGTGGAGAAATATTCTTCACTATTGGTGGGCTCTATTGGCTTTGCCTTCTACAGTTCTGCTATTCCCGGCTTTAAAGAATTTGTGACCCATATCCGTCCTCTTCCTGTCAAAGGTCCAGGCGATAATCTGAATCAGATATTTTGGGAAAAAACTTTTGGATGCAGATTTTTGGATCAGATGAGTCTTTCTCAGCCACGGAACAATTCTACAAAGTTATGTACAGGATTTGAGGATCTCAGCACTGTAGACAATGTTTACACTGATATGTCTAATTTAAGAGGGTCTCTTAGCATCTACACTTCAGTTCAGATTGTTGCCAAAGCTCTCCATGACATGAGCACTTGTCCGGAAAGTAGAGACCCTTTCTATAACAGAAATTTTACAGACATTTGGAACTTCAAGCCGTGGCAGGTGAGATTAGTTAGTTTAACTCAAAAGACAAGCTTTTATTAAAATGGTCAGCCTGATGGCTAAGCTACATGGAGAATTAGTAATTTGCTGCTCAGTGAATTTATTTTTCTGCAATTGTGTAATTTACCACACATTGTGCTGAAAAAAGGATGAGTATCAGTCTCCGATGACAGCTGATTCCACCCCCGAATCGCCGGCCTGGACTCCTGTGACAGCTGACATCTGTCTCCGCCCCCACACCGCCGCTCTCCATCCTGATTTGTCACAGCCGAGGAGAGCTCAGCCTCTTGTGATAAGCCGGCCGCTCACAACGCTCTCCCGCACCGCTCGGCCTCCTGTGACAGTTTCTCTCCTCACTGCTAGATGCTGTGCTATGTCAGAGGAGACACAGAGCAGGGCACAGTGGTGTGGAGAGAAACTAAGGGGGTTATTCACTCAGCCGAGTGAATAACCGGGCCGAAGTGAAGCGAGCCGAACGCTATTCGGCTATTTACTTCAGCCTTGTATGGTTGATTTCAGCTGTACATCGGCTAAAATCAGCCGTATATTGGCTGCCTTCGGCTGCCTTCGGTCAGCTCTGCATGTTCGACTGAGCCGAAGTGCAGGAGGAGTTCGACTCAGCCGATCCGACATCTGAATCGGCTGAGCCAAAGCTCTGGCAGCTCGCTCATTCTCATAGGGGCTGAACGGCAGTAAGTGAATAGCCGAATGCAGCAGAGTGGCATTCGGCTCAGCTATTCTGCTCGGTACCTCCGAGGTAGCAAACAGAATACAAAAAAAGTTAAATGAAAGACAAAAATGTTGAAAAATTATTTTAAAAATATTTTAAAATAGGAAAACTCCCGCCGCATAATGAAGCATCTGACAGATGCCGGAAAAAAAACAACAATTGTGCGGAGCTAGCGGTGATCTCGAGCTCTGCACAACTGTTTCCTATTGGCCGGCACCTGCCAGAATCTTCTAACAGGACCCAGCCAATCAATTACAACTTCAGCTCCATAGTGAATAACCCTCTATATGTCCAAAAGTTGAAGCTGAACCAAAAATTGATCTTTCAACACAATAATGATCTGAAAGACTGTAATCCCTTCACCTCGGAGAAGCAAGCGGGTTCTGTAGCCTGAGGCTTTCACCAAACGGGAGAAGAGGACATACATCTTTGGCCTCCATTGGATAAGAATAAAGGCTTTCGACCATCAGGGATCTGGTGAGTGCATTCCCTATAGGGGACCTGCCTGCCTTTTTTTTTTTTTTTCCTATCGTTTTTTCGTTGCACACTTCATAATATTGGACATTTCTTTTGTTTTTTTCCCATCCTTCTGGGCTTTTTTTTGTTTTGAAGATCGGAGAGCTTTAAGAACTTTGGGTGCATTTTTTATATTATAAGTGCATACTTCGACTTATTTTCGAAAGAAAACAACACAGACTGTTTTATATTGTGATATATTTATTTCTCACATATATGACACATGTTTATTTATTTATTTAATATTTTTTTCACAATAATATTTTTTTCACATATATGACACATGTTCTTTGAAGATTTTTGTTTATTTATTTAATAAGGTTCATGTATGACACGCCTTTTATGACACCTGCTGACACATTTTATAACGTACTATAAGTTTTTACACAAATATTTATTATATATACACTGTTTCACGATTGCTTGACACGGAGGTGACACCATATGATCCCTACCGTTATCTAATTTCCTGAAGGGCATTTAGCGCTGTACACTTCATTACACCATTATTCTGTAGGCTTTTAGCCTGAGTTCAGCAGCTTTTTTCCTTTTTGGTTTTAGAAATTTTAGCTCCGGGGTCATATTAATATCTATTTTAAATTTTAATCCATCTTAATTTAGTTTTACTATTTCCGTTAGCGCAAGTTAGTTTGGTTCAATGATCTGAAACATACTAGCAAATGCACCATGAAATGGCTCCAAAAGAAGAAATTGAAGCTTATCAACTAGTCTCGATGGTAATGGTAAGGTAATTGACTTGAAATGGGCAGTTCCTGCTAAAAAACTAATTTTTCCACATCAACTAAACTTTTCCCATGGTCTGCATAACTTAAATCTAAAATCAACCAAAATGGTGGCCGCTAACATCATCACTGAGTGACCACACAGGCTCCTGTGGTGAAATACACAGTACACAGGAAGTACTATCTTGTGCACCACAAATTGCAACATTCAATGCACCTGAGGAAATTTGCTCCCCCCTCCTCCACTGTTTATCCTGCCCACCTGTCAGCCAAATGGTGGACATGCTGGATAGATTCATGGTTTTGATTGGTGTTTTGTACTTGGCATACCAAAGTTGGATAGAGGTGGCAACAACCGAAACATAATGAATATTTCAAGGTCATCAGTTCTTAATATTCTCTTTCACTACAGTTGAAGCAATACATTCAAAACATACACGTCAAGCTTAAGAATGGAAGAGAGGTCTTCTTTGATAAAAATGGGGATCTTCCGGCAGTATATGATATAGTGAACTGGCAGCCGGGATCGGAGGGTGTCATAAAGAAGGTCAAGGTGGGAAGCTACGACACATCAGTCACCGATGGAGACATCTTTACTATTAACATAAGCGCAATCACATGGCCTACAGGAAAAGGACAGGTATGGCATGGAGGTTAGCATGAATTTTCAAGATATATTCATTCTTAAGAAATCTTACCGATCTTTGTATTTTTTCTGAAGATCCCAACATCAATCTGCAGCGAGAGTTGTTCTCCGGGTTTCAGAAGAGTTGTTAGACAAGGAGAACCTGTATGTTGCTTTGAGTGTATCCTGTGCCCCAATGGAGAATTTTCTAACAGAACAGGTTAGTATTTAAAATACATCTAGAGCCAAAGATTTTTTTTTAGATAGTGCATGGCAATGTTTCTCAACCTTTTTTCATGCATACTTTCTAGGTAGGGATGCACCGATACTAGTATCGGTGCCGATACCGAGTATTTGAGCGAGTACTCATACTTGCCCAAATGCTCCGATGCCTTCCCTGATACTAGAACTTCCAGTCAGAGGTAGATTTCCTCTGACCGGCAGTGCCATAGAGGAACATGAAGCCACCTGGCCGTGTGATCAGGAAGCTGGGTGGCGAGTAATGACCTGCCTCCCGGCTTCCGCATTGTCCAGATAGCCATGCCCATTCTGATTGGCTGGGAAGCTGGCTTCCTGGCCAATCAGCATCGAGAAGGCCGAACACCCAGCTCCATGCCAATTGGCCTGGAAGCCAGCTTCCCAGCTAATCAGCATCGATCCGGCTGAACAGGCGGCCCCATGCTGGTTGGCAGGGAAGCTGGCTTTCCAGCCAATCAGCATCGAGCTGACTTACTGGCAAATCAGGAAGCTGGGAGGGGGGTCATTACTGACTCGATGCTGATTGGCTGGGAAGCCAGATTACCGGCCAAGCTCAATCAAGCAGGTTAGACAACATGGAGCCAGCTTCTCGGGCAATCAGATTGTCCGGGAAGCTGGCTCCATGGCAGCAAAAGCACCCTTATCGACGAGTACCGAAAGCAAAGTATCGGTATTCATACTCAATACTAAAAAAACGGTATCGGTGCATCCCTATTTATAGGAATGCAAAATCTCTAGACACCTCAGTCAAGCCCCAAAATCCATACCAGATCGTATCGCAGATAGGGAACTGGTATGGATTGTAAAGGGGGCCCCCCACAAAACACAAAAAAGCAGGCCCCTTTGAGTCCCTGTTTTAAATCAGGAGTCCGCACCCTTTTCACATCAGAATCCCCTTTTCACATTAGAAGCCCCTGTCACATCAGGAGCCCCCACATAGCCACCTCCTTTCACATCATAGCCCCCCCTTCACACCTCATGCCCCCCTTCTTCAGAACCTCCTT
Source organism: Nanorana parkeri (assembly GCF_000935625.1). NCBI lineage: Eukaryota > Metazoa > Chordata > Amphibia > Anura > Dicroglossidae > Nanorana > Nanorana parkeri. The sequence goes on along the minus strand of NW_017306759.1, from coordinate 857,952 downwards.
AACATTAAGATTAAAGTATGGCTTTAGAAATACTTTAAGAAGTTGTTTTAAACATTTTCATAAAAACAAAACTTGAATTGGTCTTTTTGTTTGTGTTTCTCATTCAGACTCAGATGACTGTTACAAATGTCCCCGGAACCTGTGGCCTAATGCCGAAAGATCCAAATGCATCCCAAAGACAATTGAGTACCTTTCTTATGATGGGCCATTAGGTTGCTCCTTGACTGCTACAGGTGTCTCTTCATCCTTAATGACAGTTTTTATCTTGTGTCTGTTCTTTCACTACAGACATACTCCCATCATCAAAGCCAACAACTACTCATTAAGTTGCATTCTTCTTATGTCTATAGCCCTCTGTTTTCTCTGCTCCTTAAATTTCATTGGATATCCTCAAACTCTTACATGCCTGATGAGGCAGGCAGTGTTTGGTATGGTCTTTGCAGTCTGTATTTCTACAGTTCTGGCCAAAACCCTCATGGTTGTCTTTGCCTTCATGGCCACCAAACCTAATAGCAGACTCAGACGATGGACAAGTCCGAAGGTGTCCTACATGATAATTTCTACTTGCTCTGTTATGCAGTTATTGTTATGTGTCGTGTGGTTGACTTTGGCTCCTCCATATTCAGAATACAACACCCAAGCCCAACCAGAAATCATTATAGCTGAGTGCAATGAGGGTTCATCAAGTGCTTTTTGGTCCATGTTGGGTTATCTTGGCTTGCTGTCATCAGTCAGTTTCATTGTAGCCTTTCTGGCTCGCACACTCCCTGATAGCTTCAATGAGGCCAAGTTCATCACTTTCAGCATGCTGGCCTTCCTGAGTGTCTGGGTGTCTTACATTCCAGCTGCTCTTAGTGCTCGTGGCCAATATGTAGTGGCCATGGAGGTCTTTGCCATCTTATCATCAAGCTGGGCCCTGGTGATCTGTATGTTTCTTCCAAAATGTTTCATCATATTGTTTAAACCCAGCATGAACTCTAAGGAATATCTCATGGGCAAAGACAAACCAGGAGCAAAGCAACAGTTACAAAGCCACATCTTACCAAATGTATCTAAATGAGCCAAATGGACATGGAGTTTAGCATTCATGGCCAGGTGCTGCTCATAATAACCACAAAGGATGGTGCTGTTCAGGATCCATATGTAGGAAGCAAAACGCCAGCAGCGCTCCAGCTATTTGTTTATGTCAATATACCTTACTGTAACTGCTAAGACCCAGATGACCCGCCCCACCCACCTAATGTGTCATAATTCTAGCAAATAGTGTCAATAAATGCTATGCTAATTCATAATAATGTGTAGGACACCTTAGTGTTGATGTACTTAAGGTTGCTTTGCAAAGTCAATTTTCATTGTGTAAGGGAACTGACATTTAGGGGTTTATTCACTAAGCTGCATCGGCTCCATTCGGCTCACTTCACCTCCCTTCAGCTCGGCCGGGCAGCCTCAGCACATTGAGCCGAATCGGAGGGAAGAAGCAGTTTGCCTCCGCCGATGCAACATCTGGATTGGCTGAGTGTTTGGCAGTTCTTTTCCTGCTGTTCACCCCTCTACAGCAGGGACTGAATTGCAGAACGCTCGGCTCATGTTTGTCATTTCGGTCATTTTATTCAGTACATCACAGGTGAAAAATGTGATTGTTAACAAACAAAAAATAAAATTAATGCGGGGTTCCCTCCCCAAATTATACCAGACTCTGGTATATGTTAGGGGGGACCCTTCATACAAACAAGCGCCCCCCCCTCCCTCCTGCATCATACCAGGCCACATACTCTCAACTGGGGAGGTTGCTTTTCCAGGGGGGGGGCCCCTGGTGAATAAAATGAAGTTGATCAGATCAATGGAGCTATCAAACAGTGCAAGCAGCGGGGGATTCGTCCATTAATGCTTGTAAGCATTGATGAAGGGATCTGTCCTTTTCTTTTCCTTCAGTCCGCGGGTTGAATGAAAAAAATAGGAACGTGTATACCTGGCTTAAGACTAGTAGTCAGTGGCAGTAGTGCTAGGGAGGCATCTTCTAGGGAGGCACCGATACTGATACTTACCAGCCAATCAGCATGGAGCCAGCCAAACAGCATGGAGCCGGCTTCCCAGCCAATAGGGAAGTTGGGCCATGGGTGATGACTCCCGGCCTGGCTTCCTGTTTGTCCGGGAAGCTGATTCCATGCTGATTGGCTGGGATGCCTGCTTCCCGGGCAATCAGCATGGAGATGGCCAAACAGCATGGAGCCGGCTTCCCAAGCAATCAAGAAGCTGGGCAGGGGTTAATGACACACTGCCCAGCTTCCTGTTTGCATGGGAAGCCAGCTCCATGCTACCAGAAGTACCGGTATCGGTACTCGAAAACAGCGAGTACCGAAATATAAACATTAGTACTCGATACCCTAAATCCTGTATGAGGTGTATCGCTAAAATCTTCATTATTTTATGTTTAGATCCACTTTAAAGTAAGAGAACTTTCAAAAGAATGGAAAGAAAGACAAATATTTTGGCACAGTGTAGAATGAATAATAAACTTTATTGACTGCCCCATAAAGCCTTGAACTTCAGTACATAGGAAAGTGGGTTTAGCGTTCTCTACCCAACAATGTTGCATCTTCCAAGGTGTTTGAAGTAGAATAACAGAGCTAAAAGCTTACAGTAGTTTAAACTGACAGAATATGCCGGGCTATTGTAGATAAATGTCCATCTTTTAAAAATTGATAAGGTCGTCACTCGCACATCGAGGTCCAATGCACCAGATATACATGGCATCATATACAATATCGATCTTTCGGAACCCTCAATGGTTTCTTCATCAGTAAATATAGTTTTCTTCCAATAGAGACAGTTCTTGTATACAGGCTGCTTGTATATGTTGAGGACTCCAGTGGAAAGACTTTTCTGTTATAATTTCTGGTTCTGCTCCTTCTTACTTTGGAATATTGGATGTTCACAGCCACTTTGGGGTGCTTTCACCCCCTCTGTTGCCTCCTTTATTGACGTGAATTCCAGACAAAATCACCACCTTCTTGCAATCTTACATTTTCACTTTTATCTAACTCTTTTAACTCTAATTTCTGATATTCTATACTTCTACTTTCTATCACAATTATTCATTTTTGTTACATCCTGAAAATAAACGGTAAAAATAAATTCAACGCAAATGCAATCAACGACTACCTATTTATTGCAATAAACTCTAATGCTGAATGAGATGCACACTGTCATTCACAGAAAGGGTGAAGAGTTTGGAGAAGGCCGGAGAAGTGAACAATCTAGGACAACATAGCTGAACTGGAAAGTGATCTGAATTGGAGAATTTTTCCAAATCAGCGATGTTGTCCTAGATTGTTCACTTCTCCCGCCTTCTCCAAACCCTTCTGTGAATAATCCTGTTAGTATTTATTGCCTGAGGTATAAATCTGAGGTATTATAATTAGGGCTGTGGAAATTAAAGATTAATTTCTCGATTAATCGTTAAACTTTTTGATCGATTAAAACTATTTTGATCGCTAATGAAAACACTCACCTCTCCGCCGGCTCCCGGAGTCCCGTCGGCAATCCGGTGACGCCACGGACATCTACGTCACCGGACTCCTCCCCCATTCCCCAAGTGGCTCAGTCGGCTAACAAAGGGAAGGGGGGAGGAGTCTGGTGACGTCGATGTCCGTGGCGGCTAACGAAGGGAAGGGGGGAGGACGATGTCCGTGATGTCACCGGACTCCTCCCCCCTTCGTTAGCCGACGGAGCCACTTGGGCCGGTGAGTTTGCCCAAGAAACTTTCTGCATGAGCGCCAGCCAAGGCATTGGCCTATACACATACAGCACAGCAATGAAGTAATAAAATGAACTAGGATCACACTAATCCAGCACGTTATTATTCTGAGTTGCCCCACTCAAGCGGTGGCCATATTGAGTGGGGCATGTGAGATAAATAACGTGCTGGATTAGTGTGATCCTAGTTCATTTTATTACTTCATTGCTGTGCTGTATGTGTATAGGCCAATGTAATTGGATAATTAATTTGTTATATTAATCAAAATTAATCGATTAAAAATGTTTTGATTATTCGAACACGAAAATTTTAATCATTACCAGCCCTAATTATAATCTACATATGTTTTCTTTTATTTGTAGTTATTATTATACAGGATTTGCGCAGCGCTTTACAATATAAGGAAAACATTACAAACACAATACAATTCAAGAGGGCCCTGCCCCTGAGGGCCTACAATCTAAGAGGGATCGACAAGTGATACATGAGGAGGGAGCTGTGTGGGCATGAATTGTCTGAGAACGTGATGGTTGAGCGGTTGGGTTAAGGTGGGATAGGCTTCCCTGAAGAGATGAGTCTTAAGGGATCGCCTAAAGGCAGTCAGAGTGGGAGGCAGACGGACAGGTTGGGGTAAAGAGTTCCAGAGGATGGGAGAGACTCTAGTGAAGTCCTGGAGGCGAGCATGGGAGGAGTTGATGAGGGAGCTGGAAAGCAGAAGGTCAGCTCACAAGTTAAGTCTTAAAAATTGTCAAAAGTTCAATCTATACAGACACTAGATGAATGCATCATATTGCCACTGCAATTTGAATTTGATGGTCGAATGTGGATATGAGTGGCTTTGGAGGAGGGAGTCAGGGGACTCAGTAGACATGCCTGGGACTTGGAGCCAAACAATAGTAACTGGCCAGATCTAACCCAGCCAATTGAGTCTCTCTTTATGAAAGTTTAGTCAGGGGATATACTGTATAGTATGGTCAGGGGGATCATCGGGACTTGATGGTGTCTGGTCAGATAGAGTACAGGTCATCCTATATCTGCAGGGAATTAAACAACACCACGCTCTGCATCAACTCTTGTATCATACAAGGTGCCAGCCATTAAATTGTGGTGATTTACTAAAGTCCAAAAGATCACCAAGCATGTGTTCTCTACAAACAGCCAATAACAGATCCAATGGTTTAGTGATTTGGTATACCTTTATTAAATGACCATCTCTAAGCCAGTGTAATTCTGGCCAGGGACCGGCTGTTGTCTTTATCCAGAGGCATTGACAGATCCATTCCCACTCTAATGTTTCAGCAAAGTGCTGGGACTGGCCTTATCTTCTTTCAAACTGGTATGCAGCAAATGTGAATAGTTTGCTCCCTTTATCCACAGAACAGGAAACAACCTTTATGTGCTAAAACAGAGCTCCTATCATCAGAAGTCCTCATTGCCACTTTTTCAGTATAGCCTACATGGCTTAAAAGTTGACTGGTTTGTTACAATTGGTGATGGCTTCTCACTATTATGTATGGTCAGCATGAGTGAAATATGTAGCCTTGTACACTATCTATTGCTTTACAACCAAAGGGGAGACAATACAATACAATACCATACAAAAGGATTAGAAGGCCCCGGCTCATGAGAGCTTACAATCTACAAGGAGGGGCAAGTGGTACAGAAGGTAATAACTGTGAGGCATGAGCTGATTGAAGGAGTAGATGCACAGTTTTTAAGATGAGGTGGCTTCCCTGAGTTTTCAGTGATCACCTAAGGGGAGACAGATTAGGAGATAGCTGGATAAATTGTGGTAGGGAGTTGCAGAGGATGGCAGAGGCTCCGGACAAGTCTTGGAGGCGAGCATGGGAGGAGGTGATGAGGGAGCTAGACAGCAGCAGGTCTTGGGAGCAGAAGGGAGGATGGTTTGGGTGAAATCTTGAGATGAGGTTGGTGATGTATTCGGGGGCAGAGTTGTGGATGGCTTTTTTTATGTTGTTGTTAGTATTTTGAATTTTATGCATTGCACTTTTGGAAGCCAGTGGAGGGATTGGCAGAGAGGGGTGGTGGCCACTGAGCGGTTGGTTAGGTTGATGAGTCTGGCAGCAGCATTCATGATACACTGAAGAGGGGACAACCTGTTTAGAGGTAGTCCAATGAGAAGGGGGTTGCAGTAGTTGAGGCAAGAGATGACAAAGGAGTGAGTTAGTAGCTTTGTGGTGTAATTTTTTAATAAGGGACAACGTTTGGAAATGTTACAGTTCTATGAATTAGGCAATTCTATGAATTAATCTGGGAATATAAAAATCCCAAAGTAAACATTTTTTAGAGTTTGGCATGCAACCTCATATCCTCATCAAGTTACTTAGTTGGATTCTACATTACTTGCTGCTTTTGCCCATGATATTAGTAAAGTAGGTAAGGATCAATTCACAACTTCCACCACCCACTGGCTACCACTAACATATTTCAAAATCAATATAATTTTATGTTTCTTATCTTGTGTTCATTGCATTCTATATTCTCTGTTTTCCCAGAAGATACTGTTTGGTGTTCATATCAGGCCGGAATAATATGATGAAACATTTAGGGAGGAACATACAGGTGACGAGAGCCCAAGCAGAGAATATTATAGCAAAAATCTCCATGGCAATGGTGTATTTCCCCTGAGCACTGAGAGAGGCTGGGATAAAGGATATCCAGACACTGAGGAAGGCCAACATGCTGAAAGTGATGAACTTGGTCTCATTGAAGCTATCAGGAAGTCTTCTGGCCAAGAAGGCAACAATGAAGCTTATGGTGGCCAAGAGGCCAAGATAGCCAACCATACACCAGAAAGCAATTGGGGAGCCCTCATTGCACTCCACAATGATGATTCCTGGATAGGTGTGAATGTTGTGTTCTGGGAAAGGAGGTGCAAGGGACATCCATGAAGTGCATAAGATGAACTGCAAGAGGGAGCAACCAAGGATTATAAAGTAGGACACCTGAGGTTTTGCCCATTTTAATAGACCACTTCCTGGTTTTGTGGCAACAAATGCAATAACCACCATTATAGTTTTGGCCAAAACACAGGAAATGCAAAGCGTAAAAACCATCCCAAAGGCAGCCTGGCGAAAAAAACACTTTTTAGATTGGGGGTAACCAATAAACATTAAAGATGACAGGAAGCAGAAAGAAAGAGACACCAGAAGTAGACAGCTTAGTGTGTAGTTATTGGCTTTCACAATAGGTGTATTCTTCTTTTTAAGATAGAGGCCTAAAATGGACAAAGGTATTGTAAACAAGGTGATGGAGAAACCAGTGAGCGTGGCACCAAGTGGCTCCTCAAAGGAAAGAAACTCAAAGGTCTTTGGAAGGCACTTGTCTCTTCTCTGATTTGGCCACATGTCCAATGGGCATTTGTAGCAGTCCAAGGAGTCTAAATAAAACATAATAGTAAAATCTTTAATTGCATGATAGACTCAAACCAAGTCCTACACAAGTTTCCTAACAGATGTAATTATCCAACCATGAAATAGTTTTCTTCCTTAGCTCCACCACTCTGTTTATCTTGAGCATAATCTCACATTTTCTGCTGTTAAACAAAGAGACCACATTGCTGTTTACCTCAAGATTCAGATTTGTTGTGTCACTCCAGGGGACAGCAGTCACATTATAATGTATGTTTGGACAAAAAAAATATGAAGTAAATCTGTTCAATTAGGGATGTCCCGATACAACTTTTTTAAGACCAAGTACAAGTACTGCCCCTCATGTACTTCCCGATACCGTTTACCAATACTTTTTCTTAAAGGGACATGTGACATTTTTTCTAAAACAACACAGACTGATGATTTTAGGGCAGTTTCTCACCAGGGCTAAATACAGATGTCACCAGAACTGAATACATGTCCACACAGCAGAACACATGTCTCTAAGGCAGAATGGCATTCTGTTTTGGGGACATGTATTCTGAGAATAAATGTTCCCAAAGCAGGATACATGGCCGACGGACACAGTCTGGACGTGGAGCCCAGCATCGCCGGTCTGGACGTGGAGGAGGCCAGGCCCCAGCATCACTGGTGAGGTGAAGTGCCCGCAGAGCCACTGCAGATGTCCACGTCTCCCGGGTGAGATCGACACGCAGCCTGGTGAGAGAAATTCTGCTTTGGGGACATGTATTAGCAGAACATATGTCCCCAAAAGTAGAATACATGTCCCCAGGCTGCGTGTCCATCTCACCCGTGCGATGTGGGCATCTGCAGTGGCTCTGCGGGCACTTCACCTCACCAGTGATGCTGGGGCCTGGCCTCCTCCACGTCCAGACCGGTGATGCTAGGTCCTGGCCTCCTCCACGTCCAGACTGTCTCCGTCAGCTGTCCAGCTGACTATCTCCACTGCTGGGCCCCCCGACCTTCATCCATTTCCCGGCCCAGGCCCCCCCTGTCAGTGGGCGGTGGGAACCCCCAGCTTCGAGCCCTGGGACAACCACCCTGGCTGCACCGTCGGTAGTTCCGCCCCCCCAGGGCTGCCCATGGCTGTGCCTGCTCCAGGAAGGACCCCAGCAGGCTACCGAGGTCCCCACAAGCTGGCCGCTGCTGTTTAAAGATTTAAAGAGATGGTATCGTCCTTAAGAAATGGGGCATTTTCACGAGTACAAGTACTCGTGAAAATGCCTGGTATCGGCCCCGATAACGATACTAGTATTTTTCAATACATGCACATTTCTTCATGCTGTGTCTCTTTAAAACTGCACCAATTCCTGAAAATACCTGGTGATCTGCTAGAAATCCATTAAGCTCCTCACCTGTTTGGCCTGACAACACACGTGTCTCTGCTGCACTGTAATCCCAAGCAGTGTTGTCAGTCCTGCGCAGTTCTACTCTACTAGACTACTGAATGCCCCATCTCTCTCTTCATCTCCATAAAATAGAGGGGAGGTGCTCTTTAGTAGAACTGGGCAGGGTTGCTTGTTCTGATGCTATGCCTCAGCTGTTTCTCTTCCAACCCTTGAGAATCTGGTGTAGGGTCTGACTGCTAGTAATGGGCACTGGGAGTAATTGCCAAGATCGTTTGCTCATAACGAGCGCTAAAATAAAAAGAATAACATGCAAGATTTTTTACGTTTTTGTCCCTTTTCAACAATTTTGCCAGTAAAGTTAAATCCAAGCTGCACAAAGCCACAAAGAAAAACATTAGAAATCCCCTAATTCTTCAGAATCTTATTACCAGTTTCATTGGAGATCTCTCCAGGTGGGCAAGGAACACACTGATAGCAGCAGACGGGTTGTCCTCTAATCGTAGCCTTCCGCATCCCAGGAGGACAACTCTCACTGCAGACTGACAAAGGAACCTTACAAAAAAATCAGATATTGTGTTTGATTATTTGAAATAGAACTTTAAATGATATATAAATACAAGGATTCTTCCACACAAGACACAATTTAGAGGGTCAGTCCACTCAAAGTGGTATTTTAGTTATACATGGAATCTCTAATGGGCCTAATCACCCTCTGGCATCTTTTGTTTCTTAGGGACTCCAAAATCAAGATCCACCACCAAATTTCCACCATAATACCTCACTCTGTTCCCATCCATCTTCAAATTTTGGTGTGTTCCTTTTCACACTGTTTCAGCTCCTGCAGCATTTTCTATCCTTGTAATGCTGTAGCTTGGAAACTCAGACATTGGGTTTTCGCCTCAGTCCTCAAAGAAATTAGAGGCCAGTATGTGGTTTGACCAGGGCCGGAGCTAGACTATTTTGCATCCTAGGCAAGACCAGCTACTTGCACCCTCCTCCCAGCCCCCCTCCAGCAGCGCAGCCCCCGATCCCCCGTGCACAGGCCCCATTCTCCTGCCGGCTAACTTCCACAGGCAATAGATGGATGTAAGCAGCTGGGACAATAGCCAGACTGCTATTGGCTATTTTCATTTGAAATAGCCAATAGCAGACTGGCTATTGAAACACTGGCAACTGAGGAGAGGAGCAGACCTGAGAGAGAAAGTTGTCTCTCAGTATTGCTCCTCTGCTCAGTGGGCGGGTGCAATAGACAGCATGCTATTGGCTTTTGCAATTTTAAATGGGGGCGGCACCGTGGGGGGTGAGTGGTCAAGGTTGCGTCCTAGGCAGCAGTGCGCCCTAGACGGCTGCCTAGTTTGCCTAGTGGCAGCACCGGCCCTGGGTTTGACCCCTCAGGACCTATCAAACATAAAATTTAGATCCAGAGGCGAGGAATGGGTGGAGGACCTGGAAAGGAACAGGACAGAATATTGGAGGGTGGCATATGGAGGGTTGAGGTATTACATTATTAGAGGGCTCAGAGGGATAGAAAGGAACCGTAAGAAGGATTTTAGGGCTCCCCAGACCCTCTATCCTCTAAATCAAAATGTTTGGATATCCTGTGGATTCCAGAAAGTGCCACTGAAGAGAGTAGTTTTCCCATCCTCCCACTACAAATGTAATGTTTTAGTTAAGGCTGATAGGAAATGGTAAGACGATTGCCATGTTACCTTAGTGGGATAGAAGGTCTTTGGGGACAGTGGAATGGTTGAGACTGTTACACGATGGGTACCCATCTGGTAGTATGGTGCTTCCCCTTGGTCTACTGTTGATGGTTCTTACCTGGGGAGGCCCAAGGGGGAAGTAAACGTGCTAAATTTTTGTACCATCCTTGGCTCCTTAGAGTTTTTAGCAACCAGTGACACTCTGTCCAGCTTCTGACAACCAGTGAGGTCAGTGAGATGGGCAGGACGCTGACAGCAGCAAGTAATGTGCACTACTAGAATTGCCACCACCCTTCCCCCCTGCCCTCAGGTGGCGATAACCCTAGGGACACTCCTGTTTGTCAGGTAAGATAGTTTGCAAATGTTTTTGTGTATCCTCTTTCTTACAGTTGTGCAATAACACTATTCTTATAGTACCTGGTCCTCCGAGGATGCCCACATAACTTCACTACTGTTGATTGTCAGGATGTCTCCATTAGTTGATGCAGTATCATAGCTTCCAACCTTAACATGCTTTATGAGTCCGTCATCACTTCTCTGCCAGTTGACGATATCGTACACCGCTGGGAGATCTCCATTTTTATCAAAGAAGACCTCTCTGCCATCTTTTAGTCTTACTCGGACATTCTGTATATAGTGGGTCAGCTACACGGATGAAGAAGTCAGCACAACATTACATAACACACTTACTGTGATAGGGTTCTAATGGGTCAGGGCTGGATTTCCAACAAGGCCAACCAAGGCAGCAGGGAATAGAGGGGCAGCAGGGGGGTAGAACTCCTATCTCCCGATGCACGGGACATGCAGTTCCGGGCACCGGGGGGGGGGGGGGGGGGGCATTGTTTTTAAT
>NW_017306759.1:803956-846858 GCF_000935625.1 Nanorana parkeri | reverse complement strand
GCATTAGGGGGGAGCATTGAGGAACCTGGCCTTGGGGCAGCAGAGAGAGTAAATCCAGCCCTGGTCAGGGTTAACAATGAATACATTAATCATCCATAACTTAGTTTGCCTACAACATTTTACTAGGTGATGAATCCAAATGACCATCACTGGTAGACACATAGAATATTTTTACATATAAAACTGGAAATGAATATGCTAATGCGTTTTTGATACTGTGCTAAGGTGTTCTTGTCTCAGATCTCCAAACAGAGTGTCAATAACCCAGGATGAATATCTTATTCAGATGAATCATGGAAAAATAATGAGGTATAATACCATGACATGATTCATAGTTTCATCCCTAAACAACATAAATCACTGCAGCCTTAATACTCCCTATTGTTTAAGTGACATACAGTATTTATGATGGACAGCGCAGGACACTTGCCTTATTGTAGTCTATGCAATCTTTGACCGGAGGTCAGGATGGGATGATGGGGAATCAGCACTCCTAGACATGGGTATATAGATAAACTAGGAAGGTGTACAAAGTAGACATGTGCGATTCGTTTCGTTCTGATTCAGAATTTGTACGAATTTTCAAAAATTTGGCCATTTGGACACATCCGAATTTCCGAATCCCAATGCATCCGAATGGGTCCGAATCCGAAATTCCATTTCTGAATTTTGTATCCCATCCAAATTTAGTTCAAAAACAAAAGTGAATTGGACATGTGACCTTTCTGGCCAATCAGATGTGTTTTTCGGTTTAATACATTCAAATGGGTCTGAATCCAAATTTTCGTTACAGCAACATGGGAGCCATATACAGTACAGATGCTCCTCGCTTAACGACTTACCTGTTTTGCGACCACTCGCACTTACGACCGACCTCCGAGCGACCTCCGACCTTGCGCGTCAGAGTCAGTGCGACGTGTCGCCGGGGGAAGTGACGTCCTCTGATCTTCACTGCGGGTCCCGGTGAGTATTTTCATTGCCCGATGTACAGTACACTGTTCGGTACTGTACATCTGCAACGCTATACAGTACTAATGCAGTACAGTACTGTATAGAGTTCCTCACTTAACGACCAATTCGTTTAACGACCTGGTCGTAGGAACGGAACTCGGTCGTTAAGTGAGGAATACCTGTATATACATATAATACTAAAGCTGAGGCTCCTAGACCCGAATGGCATTTGGGAACTCTCAAATGCAATTCAGGTCTGGGAGTCTCAGCTTTAGTAATATATGTATATGACTCCCAGACCCGAATGGCATTCTGGATCCGAATTTCCAAATTGCAATCGGGAGCTCCTGAATGCTATTCGGGTCTGGGAGTCTCAGCTTTAACATTATATATGTATATGGCTCCCAGGCCCGAATGGCATTCGGGTTCCGAATTTCATAATTGCATTTGGGGAGCTCCTGAATGCCATTCGGGTCTGGGAGCCATATAATATAATACTAAAGCTGAGGCTCCCAGACCCGAATGATATTCGGGAGCTCCCCAAATGCAATTATGAAATTCGGATCCCGAATGCCATTCTGGCCTGGGAGATTCAGCTTTAGTATTAATATCTGTATATGGTTTTCTGTGGTATTCGCAGCGAATATCCGTAAACTCATCCGAAACTAACAGAAATTTGGATTTAGTCTGAATCCAAAACCCGAACCGAATTGAATTTCGGATCTGAATCCGGAAACCCGAAACAATGAAATATCCGAACTGAATTTTTCCCCAGCTTACATGTCTACTACAAAGGAGTAAATCAGTTTACCAGGTGGAAAGGGCAGTCTCTGACTGAGATTCCCTTTCCAGAGACCTCCATGGGCAAGATGACTTTGTCTTTTTTTACAGCCCAACTCCAGTCTCCCTAATTTAGCATTGCGTAGTAAATAGTCTCCCCAGAGCTGGCTGGCTTAGAGCTGTCTGAAGCTGAACTTTCCTATATCATCCAGCTCCCTTCTCCCAGCCAGGTTGTCCAAGCCAAATCACTAATGGAGATGAGGTCACAGCATTTGCATAGCTAGCTGTGGGTATTACTAGTTGTAGAGTCCAGATCCCAACAACTCATCCAGAAACACCCACAACCAGTAAATTACACCATGCAGTACTGTGTATGAGCAAAGCAAGGGGTGTTATATTGGCCACTCATAAAACCTATGCCTGCCCCAACCAGATGAAAAATAGCAGTGTGTCCTGAGACATGTAGTCCCAAAGTGGTACAAGATGGAGGACTGGGGACAGTAGCTACCTTATATCCTGAAGATGGCCTTTAGGGCAAGAAACCCTAAATAATTGCAAGACAAACATACCACTAAACTGCAGCTACAACCATGTATTGTGTGTGCCATCTAAGAATAGCAATGAAAAATGCCCTCTAGTACCTGCCAAGGTTTAAAATTCTGAAGCCTTGCACAAGTTCCATTAGAGAAAGGTCCCTTTCCATTCTGACACATGTGAAGGTCATGCAAGGATTTAGCTGTGACCTGAACAGATGTGTATATATTGTATGAAGTCCTCAGGTTGGACACATCAGTGTACGCGTTCTCAACAGCTTCGAGAGTCTCATCTCCTGTACAAAGACTGCTATTCTTAGTCCAGTCTGGATCTGTTTTATCAAGAAACTTGCATTCAAAAGACTTTTCCCAAAATATCTTGGTAACCGTTTGCCCTAGAGGGTGAGAAGGATGGACCTTCTTCAGGTATTCTTCAAACCCGGGGATCGTTGAGCTGTGAAAAGAAAAACCAATAGACCCAGCAAGAATAGAAGAATATTTATCTGCTAAAAGTATGGTTGAGATGCACCAGGCTTCACTTGCTATGAAGACCTTCCCAGTAACATTCATCTTCACCATTTCATCCAAGAGCGGAATAAAGAAGACGTCGATAGAGAAAATGACTATAGCCTTTGCTGTAGACTGTTTGATGACCCTCGTGATATAAGGGGCATTTCTGTCTGCCCGATTAAGAAGAATGACTTCAGAGAAGGCCACGCAAGCTCCAGCCTGAAGGATCTCTTGTTTAATGATCTGAATGCCCTGCTGTCCATAGTCATTTCCCATCGCCACCAAACCCACCCAAGTCCAACCAAAATGTAGCACCAGCTGAGCCAATCCCTGAGACTGGAAAGAGTCACTGGGGACAGTCCGGAAGAACGATGGAAACTGTGTGCGGTCACTTAGAAGAGCACTTGTTGCATAGTGGCTTATCTGAAAGGGTACATAAGAGTCATTAGATGGTGGTTTGTATTTGGTTTTGGGGTAAATGGATAATCCATTAAAATGATAAAGCTACAAAATAAAGCTAAAACAGATAAGAGAAGAAGAAAGAGCACCACAACAGCACCATGAGTATGAAAATCTTCTGAGACCACTCAAAAGCAATTATTTGAACTGCAGTTAACTCGTCTTTGAACTGCTTTAGCTGATTTTGCATTCTCAAGGAGTTTTATGGAGAGAAGTGAGCAAAAGCCGGCCAACACTGGCCCTTGGTATGTAACCGTTAACCTTCTATTCTACAATGCAGTAAGGAACCCTTTGCTGTTCCAGAGCAGAATGGACGTGGTCCCTGCTTTACCATTAAGCAGGAATTTAGAAACAGTCTTTAGTCATGAAACACTCTGATCACATCTCCTCCTGCAGTAGTTCATTTCCACCACCACTAGCGGTTGCTGATAGGAAAGATACTAACTGCTCTTTTATCCCACTATAGGTTCTGCCCCTTGTCTCCCCTTCAGCTGCCACTATTGGTGGCTGAAAGCAGATGCTGCAGGAAAAGAACATTGAAAACAGACTGTTTGAATGCTGAAGTTCTCTTGACTGATGGATTTGTCAAATACGTCCCTCCGTTAAAAAAACCAACTAAACACACAAACTGCGCGGCATGGATTTAAATGGCCACAGCAGCCCATTATGAACCAAACAAAAGTTAACAGTTACCAAAAGTAATAATCAAAATAACATACAAATAAATAATCTGAATGACCGTTGGATCCGAGAAAGGGTCTTTGGGTGCCCATCAGCCAAAATAATGCCTCTACTAAAAGTGCTCCCATGTCCCCAACTGCACCCCAACCAGCTCGAGGATAGTTACTGCTCCCAAGTTCCAAGGGGCCAGGCCGTCTGACAAATGGGGGGAAGCACCATACCAGGGGATGGCCCCCCCCATTTTGTAACCAAATCACATTTTCAGACCCCCCTAACCTGCCAAGCTGCCGTGACATAAAAAAGACATTTCCACAACCATCAACCACAAATTAGGGGAAGGCAGGTGGGACAACCTGCTTCCTCTATCGACTCCAGGGACTATTCCTACCCCCATTCATGCAGCCCCTCTGCTCATTTCCTGCAGGTCTGTCTATATCTGTAGCTTTAGTTTATGAGAAAAACAGGGACCCCTAACAATTGACCTTTACAAGTAGAGAACCCTTTGTGGAATATACAGGAAATATATTTACATGCCAAACAAATCTAATTGTTGTACATTTTTTTCATCAGTTAATCCATTTACTTCCCTCAGTCCTTGTGCTGTGTTACAACATATGCAAGATGTTTACCTGTGGATAGCTATATAGTCCTAGGATATGAGCCATAAGAATAGAGTAGGTGGACATAGAATGTCCAAGAATTGCAGCCACTGGCGGTCTTCCCAACCGTAAATAATTTGGAATTGCCTGATTGTGTCCAGTCAACATGCCCAGAGTTCCCTCCAACTCCTTGTGCATCACAGAGCAAGAGTCATAAGCATAGAACCCCAAAGTCCTGTTTGGAAGAACATTCTGGTTTGCATTGACTTCTTCCACTGCAAACCTCAATGCCTGGAACTGCTGGTAGGTCTCAAAAAGGAACCTGGAGGTTTGAAAGAACATATATTAGATGGCAGACATAAGGTTAGGTGATGTTTCTACTTGTCACATATGTAGGTTGTGGTGGAACACCAACTGGCAACCTCTGTGAGGTTAGAATGAATATGCTTTGGGGCATCTCAAGATTGACTCTGGGTATTATGGTGAGGGGGACAATGGCAGATTGATGAAATGATGTTCAATGTTTAAAGCTTTACCTTCAGCCTTGCACAGTTGGGATTTATCTCATGAATGGATAAATCAAAGCCCGGCCTAGATTACAAAGGGTACAGTGACTGCTTTGAGAAATATCCCAGGCACTGACAGGGACCATAAGGTCCCTGCTCTTCAGCATCATTGTTGTGTTAGAAAGATCATAGGGCTAGGTCAAGTTGACTTTAAAAGACCGCTAGCTTTTGGAGTGTAATAATTATGAGTTTTTATGAGGAGAGCTGAAAACAGAGCCACTCCAGGTGCAGATAGAATTATGTTTTGTGAGAAACAAACACTTATCCGTAAGAACTTTAAGGAGAACTATGAGGTGAGTGATTTTCACTCAACCTCATAGTTCAAGCTGACCTGTGACAATGAAACTGTCATACGTCAGCTCTATCGATCGGGAATTGAGTGAACACATACCGTCTCTCGCTCACTTCCCGATCATCTCCCTGCAGAGAGCCGTGACTGTCAGTCACCGCTCCCCACAGGGATTCCTCCCCCCCCTCTCCGATCCCCCTGCGCTGAGTGGAGGAACGGACAGGGTAGGGGCGGGTTCAGCTCTGAACGCCAGATGTCACTCACTGGGTGGATCTCAACAGCATTGTTGGGATTCGTCCCGGCTGCGGCACTCTCAGTATATAGTGAGCAATAGCCCGCTATATACTGAGCTTTGGGTCACGGGAGGAGTTTATTATATGTCCTACTGTTACCCTAAAGAGAACTATGGGATAAAAAGGTTACCCCATAGTTTTCTTTTAAGACTTTTAATAGATGAACAAAAATACCACCGCGATAAATAAGAATTTCTCATCAATGGATATTAATGTATGTGAGCTCACTGACGTCATGGGCTGCCAGGAGCTCAGCGTAGCGCAAGCCAGAGCATCCCGCCCAGCTTCTGGCAACCAGTGATTTCAGTAAACTGGACCACCCGGCCGCCCCACAATGAGATGCCGCCTGAGGCAACCACCTCAGGCTGCCTCATTGCAGGCCCTGCACCTACCTCTAGAAATAAAGGGAGGTTACCTGTAGTGCAGAGAAATAGCTGAAACAATTCAATCGATGAGAGTGAAGCTCAGGCAGAGAGCAAGGTTTATGGCAGAGTCAATGGGTATTTTTTTTGCATTTATTGAACAGATACATTGAAATGCTTTTATTGGTACATTTAGCAAACCAAAAGGTACTAAATAAGAGAAGCTCATTGTTAGGGTTTACATACCATTTAATGCTCTATCTTTGCACCACTAGAGCCCTTCCTGGTTAAATTGTCATCTGCTTGGAGTTTGCATGTACTCTCTGTGTTTGCGTGTGTTTTTTATGCACTTTATTGTCCTATTACAACCCTAAGAAATACCCGTACATTAACTGGCTTCTCCCTAAGTTGGCCCTGCTGTGTGTGCATAACTGCGGTGGGCACATTGGAGTGTAAGGTAATGTTAAAGCTGCATAAATTCATTAGAAAAATACAATTATGACAGGTACTCTTTAAATGTGATACAGTTTGTATACAGAAGGCAACACTTACCATGAGCAGACATCCTCTGGGGGCATCTCTGTAAAAGTTATTGTTGGGGAGACTCTGTCTGTGTGGAAGGGGATGATGGCTCCAATCAACATGTCACCAGCCTCAAATATCAGAGGCAGGTTTGAAAGACTCAGTCTGCATCCAAGGTGGCTGCTGTGAGAGACCGGAATGAGGTAGTGGATGGTCAGATGCCATAAGGTCTTGTAAAAATGAGTCGTGGCCCTGAAATAAGAAACAAAAAAGACCGGGTCAGAACCTTCTGTCTTGAGTGGAACTTCAGCGAAAACATTGGATGGAACGAGGAGAGCTACGGCCTTTGTCAGGTTTTCGTTTAGTGTTTTGGCCCGCCATGTGGCGATGGCTTCTCACTTTCTGTTCCAGAGACACAACAGCAAGACAATGGAAATCTCCAAAAAATGATTTCTGTATGCCTCCTGTTTTAGAGACAAATCGATTCTCCATCACTCTCTGTCCTGGAGACTATGGTCACCTGTAAATCTGCCCAGACCAGAGCGCAGATCCAAAGAAAAACCTGACAGAGCTTCCTCTACCCTTTCCTACTCTTTCCTACAGTATCCACAACTGGGAAAAAAACATTTTTTTGGCTGGATATCCCCTCTAATGTACCACTATGGGCCCATTCACATCTTGGCATCCTGGTGTGTGGCCTTAAAGTGACACTAAACTCAGGAGTTAAATCTTAAAAATACATTCAAGTCCCTTAACTACATTCAAGTCCCTTTATTATCATATGGCTGCAAAACACATTAACAATGCTTACCTATAAGTCACTCCAATCTTAAAGTGACACTACACTCAGGAGTTAAATCTAAAAATACATTCAAGTCCCTTAACTATGAACAACAATGTATCTTATTTGTTAATCACTCGGCTGTAGATCCTCCAATCATCTCTGAATTGGTGCAGACACTGTCCTTGCTTCTGAAGGGGGGCTACGTCTGTTCCCCATGGTCCCTGTGTGTGTTGTAACGTAGTCACCATTTCAAGCTTACTCCAGGGATGGACTACAGTCTCATGTTTAGTTTACTAGTTTGTATTGAGATTGTAGTCCATCGCAGAAGCGAGCTCGGAGCGGTGACTACTTTACAACACACACAGGGACCATGGGGAACAGACGTAGCCCCCCCTCCAGAAGGAAGGACAGTGTCAGCACCAATTCAGAGTTGATTGGAAGATCTACAGCCTAGTGATACACAAATAAAATACATTGTTGTTAATAGTTAAGGGGCTTGAATGTATTTTTAGATTTAACTCCGGAGTGTAGTGTCACTTTAAGATTCGAGTGACTTATAGGTAAGCATTGTTAATGTAATTTGCAGCCATATGATAATAAATACAATAACGATCACACCGAAAGGGATTATTTTAATGAAAGCTGCAGATTTAGAAATGCCAAGAATGACTTTTTAAATAACTTTAAATGAAAATTAGATTTAGTGATTAGTTTTACAAATACTTGAACTATACAGTTTTATGTTTTTTTTATTTATTTAATGCATAGTTATGTGTTGCAAGCAAAGATTTGATTTGCTTTGGTGTGTTGAAGGAAGTCCGTCTTTCTTGGAAAAACACATTAAATACGTTGCAGAAAAAACACACACAAAAATATAAACAATCTGAAAAACATAAGAAAAAACAAACACACTGAAATGAACACATTATAAAACATAAAAGTGACAAGCGGCTCTAAATAGTGTCAGCAAGGACAAGCGTCATGCTTCTGGAGTGTGCAGCTAGCGATGGGAGCTCTCATCATATAGCGTCCTGTTCCGGCAGGTTCTGTTTAATTTTCATCTCTCCTGATACTTTTATGTAATCTGAAATGTGGAGTCATACCTCATCGTGCCTGCCTGTGCCTGTGTGTGTGTAGACGCACTGACACCTCTACTTTATATACAGGATGATCCCGGAGGTCTGTCTCTCTGGAGGGAATAATTGGCTGGTTTAACCTCTGTGTGGTGCCTTGTGAGATGTCTTAATTCAGTTGTTTTTTCCTCCTTGCACAATCTATTATCCTCACAGCCCTAAAGCTGAACTCTGAGATAAATAAATATCATCCTCATACAAGAGTCATGGATATTCTTCTGAACTTTGTGTATTTCTTCCAGATTTGTGTAGTCATCGAGTGTGAGACTTGGAGCTTCCCGCAATAAAGATTGCTCATTGGTGCTCTATCTCAATGTGCAGGGTGACTGATCTTGCCTCCGCCCCCTCCTGTAATAAAGACCGGCCACTGCTGCTCTCCCTCCATGTGCATAGTGACTGATCTTGTCTCCGCCCCTTCCTGTAATAAAGACCGGCCACTGCTGCTCTCCCTCCATGTGCAGAGTGACTGATCTTGTCTCCGCCCCTTCCTGTAATAAAGATCGCTCATTGGTGCTCTATCTCAATGTGCAGAGTGACTGGTCTTGCCTCCGCCCCCTCCTGTAATAAAGACCGGCCACTGCTGCTCTCCCTCCATGTGCAGAGTGACTGGTCTTGCCTCAGCCCCTTCCTGTAATAAAGACCGGCCACTGCTGCTCTCCCTCCATGTGCAGAGTGACTGGTCTTGTCTCCACCCCCTCCTGTACTAAAGGCAGGTGGCAGATGTGGGTGAGGGGCTGCCACAATGTTCCAGGTTACTAATAGCTCTTAGCAAACTGTGATACTCTGTCCGGCCTCCCACACAGCTCACTGACATCACTGGTTGCCAGGAGCTTGGCAGGATGCTCAGCTCTTGGCAACCGGTGGGATCCACTGACTCTGGTGCTAACGACCCAAACGAGCATTAGCTGATAGCACTCCCCCTCTACCCAAACAGCCATACACTGGCAGCACAACCTCCCCGCACTGGAACAACCATACTCTACAAGTACTCCTCCAGCTACACCTCAGCTGGCGAATAGTGTAGTGACAGCGCTGTCCTTAATGGAGACCATAAGCTGCTGTGCCAACTCACATTGCACAGACATGGTCCATTGATGACACTATTAATAAACCTGCCCAGAAAAATGCCATGCAGCCATCACTAGAGTGCATGATACTCAGGACAGGTTTTTTTGGTGCACCCAAGGTTTGCAGCAGCTGGTGTTTTGGGGGAAAACTCAGGAGGCCCTCTCATAGTGACTCCTATAGGTATAAGCTCACTATGCCTTATGTAAAATCCAGCTCTGCTTGCAAAGTGAAGCACATTAGCTGTGCAGGTTTAGGCTTTTCAAGAAAGGCCAATGTTTAATGGATACTTCAGTTGCTTTTGCTTCTCCTTGTAAGGAGTTAATGCTGAGTTAATTATGTGTGCTGTGAGAAGACGGCAGGATGTGCTATGGCTATCTTTTACCATGATAAGATATCTGTGTCTGGTTCTTCCCGTTAGAAATTGTCCTAGAGAACTATACATATGCTATATGGCCAAATGTTGGTGGGCACCTGACCATCACCAGGATGTCTACACGGAGCGGCAGGGTTACTTTTAACCCTGCCGCTCTTCTCCCTGCAGTGAGAGACTCGGGACTCGGCGACGGAGGACGGAGCCAGCGAGGAGAGAGGTAAGTGCAGGGGGGAGGGGAGGAGGCTGCACACTGTTTACATGTGAACTCGGCGGCATTGCCGAGTTCACATGTAAATGAAAAATCGGCTTCCCTCACTCTTCATTTAGCTTGGCTTGTACAAAGCAGGACTGACTGTAGAGAGGGCAACTTACCGCCCGGCGCCCGGAACTTCCCCACAAGGACACCGCTGCCGCCCCTCTGCGCCTTGCCACCCCGAGGCCGGTCCTCGGTGGCCTTGTGGGGAATCCGGGCCTGACAATCACACCTCTATAAGCTTGTTTTACATTCCATTCTTAAACCTTGGCTATGTATAATGAGTTGCTCCACCTTTCACCTATATAATCACCTCCACTATTCTGGGAAGGCTTTAACACATTATTTTGTTGTGCGTCTCTGGAAATTCGTACCCATTCATTTAAAGAAACATTTGTGAGGTCAGGTACTGATGTTGGATGAGAGGACCTGGCTCACAATCGGCCTTCCAATTCATTTCAAAGTTGTTCAGTAGGGTTCAGATCAGGACTCTGTGCTCCTCTACACCAAACCCATCGAACCATGTCTTTATAAAGCTGGCTTTGTGCACAGGGCTGGAAAAGTCCTTCCCCAATCTGTTACCACAAGATTGGAAGACCACAATTGTATAGAATGTCTATGTATGATGTCGCATTAACAGGACACTTCTCTGGGAACAGCTGAATTCATTTGGGGGTGTATTCACAATGGAGCTGACGGATCCAGACATAGCTTTGGCCGCTGGAGCCCTTCGGTTCAGGCGAACTGAAGGGCTGCTGTAAGAGCTATTCACAATAGCCCGTAGAGCAGCTGAAGGTGACCAAGCCAAAGGCACTTGCTCCGGCTCCAGTGAGCCAAAGGGGGTGATTTACTAACCTAAACACACGCACGCACCAGGTGTGTGTGATTTTCACACAGCAAAACGTATTTATCAACCAAAAAGTCTCTAAAAGCATATTTCCACTAATGCCATATATGGAAAAATCATGCACATGATGCATATATAATGCTGCTTCACAGTTTAGACAAAAATGGTTAGCTAATGCATTTACATTCCTCCATTCATCAACGCAAGCAACATAACATAGAGCTAATTTACACCACATTACCTTGCAATTCATTGCAGGGCTTTGCACAACACACCTGCTGGGTGTGTACACACTACAAAGGTGTTTAGATTCCACCCAGAGATCATGCTGGGAGGGAACACACTACAGAGGTGTATACACGTTCATGGTGTGTTTATAAGGTTAGTAAATCAAACCCAAAGTGTCAGCCGAAGCGGGGCGAACAGCCTGCCGAAGGACCGGCCGTAAGCCCTGCAAATGACAGCTGGGCAGAGCGAGCCGTGATCTCACGGCTGGCTCTGCCAAGTTGTAATTATCATTTTTTTATTTTTTAGAATATCTTTCTTTTTTTTATTTAATATTTATTTACATTTTTAAAAATATTTATTCAACTTTTTTTTTCTCTACTTTTTTCACTATTTGCATTATAGGTACGGAGCAAAAAAGCCGAGCCGAATGCTACTTAGCGGCATTCGGCTATTCACTCACTACCGTTCGACCCCTATGTGAATAGGGGTCGACCGGCAGCGAGCGAGCTGCTGGAGCTTCGGCTCAGCTGATCCAGATGTTGGATCGGCTGAGTCGAAGTCCTTCTGCACTTCGGCTGGCCGAAGTGCAGCGAAGGCAGCCTATGTACGGCTGAAATCAGCCATACTGAGCCGTGGTGAATAGCGGAACGTTGTTCGGCTCACTTCACTTTGGCTGGGTTATTCACTCGGCACCTTCGTGAATAACCCCCTTGGAGTTGTAAAATCATTTGGGGGGTGTCCACATACTTTTTGTAAGGTGTTCATAAACTTTCCGGCAAATAGTGTGTATGTGTAACTATACCTATATCCATGTCATGCAGGATGAGGGGTAGCCCCACTGCAAGGGTTAACTTTTTAGATTCCTGCAGTTCCGCTTTAATACAATGCAGTTAGCAGTTTCATTCTACGAGCAAACCTTGCATGTCAACAGACTTCACATGCTCCAGTTTCCACAGCACTTCCTGTATTTTTACACCAATCATTTTCTGGGGGGGACTTTATCAAAACTGGAGCAGAGAAAATCTGGAGCAGATTTGCAGATTTGCATTGAACCCAATCAGCTTCTCTGTCTCATTTTCAATTCCCAACAGAGCATATTGAAGAGAGAAGCTGATTGGTTGTCCTGGGCAACTGCTCCAGGTTCTGCCTGCTCCAGTTTTGATCAATTCCCCTCAATCTATATGGAGATACACTTAAAAAGGTGTTTAAATGTTTGTTTGTTTTGGGGGGAGGGGGGGGTTGATTTGACTCTGTGAAGTTCTGCTAAGCTAATAAAAACAAAAATACACAAGATAAGCTCAATATAAACGCAAGATAATGAATTTAAATGCAATTTTAATACATTGAGGGATGTTACAGAGCTGCGTAATAAATTATTGCTAAAAGACGTACTTGGGGGCCTAAAACATGTACCCATCGTATGTTCGAAGGGGAGTACAACTGACGTTATGATGACAGATCTGCATAGATAATAAACTTCTAGATCAGGCATAGCAAACTAGTTCAATTGGCCACATGTGGTCCTCTCGTTCCTTTTCTGTGGCCCTCAGTGGTTTAAGGATGAAAAAAAATGAATGCTCTTCAAGTTCCAGTTCTCCAGGTCATATTGTGGACTTCCTTACAAAGATTTTCACAATTTTCTTACCACACTTCACATTTGATAGCCCCTTTCTATGGGATGAAATAAGTTGTCATGTTTATTTACTATAACATTAAGTTCCAAAGTGCCATTATCTTTTTTCTGGAAGTAGGTGTGGCCCTCAGTAAAAATGATACGCCCCTTTGCAGATTTAGTCTCAGTTTGACTCACTTTGATGTGCTTGTTTTAGAATGAGTGTAGCGCCCTCTAAAATGTCGCTATTCAATTTAGAGATACCTGGACTGTAACCAGTCTAGATACTGATTATACAGAGCTCTGCATTCTATAGGTGTCCCTGAGTCTGCTGGATCGATTGCTCCTCCTGTTGCTGAGGAAAAGGGAGCCTTGGCATACAGTGAGGGAGGATCCACCCTCAGGTTATGACTATGCACCTGGCCCTAGCCAATCCCTGAGTAGGATGACTCAGAGGCATGGTTGAGGGCAGGTGATAAAAGGTCTGGGGACATTGTGGAGAGCTCTCTTTCCCCTAGGGGCCTCGCCCTAGGAGGACTGTGTGTGATGCAGAGCAAATGGCCTGGGCCTCAGCACATGGCAGGTGCTGAGGGGCCTGGAGGCCTAAGGATACACTGATACTTCACTGGGCCCATACACGTGGCAGGTGTTGGGTGCCTTGTTCTAAGAAGATACTCTCATTTAACTGGAGTGCTCCTTGGCAGTTGCAGATGCTGAGGGCACAGAAGTTCCAGATCCTAAAGAGGAAAATACCTGATGGAAGCTGGGTCGGGGAGGAGTCCGCTTGTTGAGGGGTACCGCAGAGGAGCTGGTGCGAGCGTCCGTCTGGGACCCACAAGGGAGATCCCACACCCTATTCCAGGTATCTGTTCACAGTACTACTACTACCACTATTGGTCTCTGGGACCAGATCGCAGCGATTTCGGCCTTAGCGGTTGCTAGGGGAGAAAGCTGTCCTCAGAAGATTCCAATGGCATCCTACAGACCCTAAACCCTCTCTCTCCTATTGATGTTGCAAATAAATACCCTAAAAAGACCCTAAGACTCGAGCCGTTCTGTCCGTGAGTGTCGGTGTGCTGTTGCTGATCAAAGGGGACCGGTAGCTGGAACCAACAGGTAGGAAAACCTATTTCAAACTCAGCGGCTCCTTCGGGGGTGAGCGCTACATGAGCAAGAAACTTTCTTGCATTACAAGAGGTATAGACTCCCGACAGTCATCTTAAATATGCAGTTCAGTTTTGGGCACCAGTTCACTAGAAGGATGTTGTGGCACTGGAGAGAGTGCAGAGAAGTTTTTTTTACTTTTAAAATTCCCGCCGGTTCTGCCCCCCTGCGACGCGGATGCTTGCAAGGGACGGAACACGGAAGGCGGATGGCGGCATGGGCCGGAGGACACAGGGGGGCTCGTGGACAAGGTAAAAGACAGTACGCTGTATTCCCGAGTGTAGCTCGGGGTTACCGCTTATGGTACTGAAAATGAGCCCCGATGGGGGGGGGGGGGGGGGGGGGATATGATCACTTTGTAAAGCTAACTAAATGGTCCACATAGTAAACTTGGTGCAAAATTGTTCACTTCAGCGACAATTGCACATGAAAATAGGACACTATTTTGATCTGGTAGAAAGTTTAATATTTTTAAGAAATAACACTGTAGATTGTTGATCCATGGAATATCTCATTGCCTTAATGGACCAGGAAGGATTTTTTCCCTCTGAGAGAAAATTGGATCATATATTATCAAGGTTCTTTGCCCTTCTCTTGGTTGAACTCAATGGACATGTGTCTTTATTCAGTCTAACTAACTATGTAGATTGTGTTGACGTTTTCAATCAGATGCTTTTAACAACCATAAGATAAATGTTCTTTGTATTATCCTTTCTTATACATGTCATTTTCTTCCTCGGGTAACGACATGCTCTCTGGAGTTCATGGCTGGTCTCCACAATATGATGAAACATTTTGGAAAGAAAAGACAGGCGATTAGTACCCAGGTTGATGACTGGATTGCAAAGCTCTCCAAAGCAACAGTGTTCTTTCCCGTTGAGCTAAGATAGGCTGGAATGAAGGAGACCCAGATGCTTAGAAAGGCCAACATGCTGAAGGTAATCAGTTTGGCTTCATTGAAGGTATCTGGGAGCCTCCTGGCCAAAAAGGCAACAACAAAACTCTTTGTGGCCAAAAGGAAAAGGTAACCCAACATCGTCCAAAAGGCAGAGGGGGAGTTTTCATTGCATTCAACAATAATTACTCCAGGCTTTTCTTGAAGGTTGATTTGAGAATATGGTGGGCGAAGAGTCAACCAAGAGACACACAGGATGAACTGTAAGAATGAGCAGATAGCGACTATGATGTAGGTCACTTGGAGCTTGGTCCACCTACTCAGTCTGCTATTCGGTTTGGTTGCTGCAAAGGCAAAAATAACTGTAATAGTTTTTGCCAAAATACAGGAAATACAGAAGGTGAAAGCCATGCCGAAAGTAGCTTGTCTCATGAAACAAATTTCATTTCTTGGATACCCAATGAAGGCCAAAGAGCTGAGAAAACAGAGTGACAGAGCCACCAGTAGAAGACAACTCAGAAAGTAGTTGTTGGCCTTGACAACAGGGGTGGCTTTGTAGGAGTGGAAAAGCATTAGCATTCCAACTGGTACTGAGAAAGACAGGGTACCAATCAAAGTCAATGCAGCTCCCATTGGATCATCGTATGAAAGATACTCTATGGTCTTCAAAAGGCATGTTGACTTTTCTGAATTTGGCCACTGGTCCCAAGGACAATTTGAGCAATCAAGAGAATCTATGAGACAAAAAACAAAATACTTGTTTAGTTGGAATTTATTAACAACATGTTCTAAAAGAGAATTTACCAAAACAGGGGTACTGTGCACCAAACAAGTGTACAGGTAATGTATAGCGGTTTTGTACATATTTTCTTTAGCTATTGTGACATGACAGCGCCGTGTCACTATGGTGATTGGTGTGTTTGGCGCCCAGGACTCTCGGCCAGAGGGGCTGAGAGGATCCAGAAAACATATAGGGGTTGATTTACTAACCTTATAAACACACCACGACATGTATACACCTCTGTAGTGTGTTCCCTCCCAGCATGATCTATGGGTGGAATCTAAACACCTTTGTAGTGTGTACACGCCCGGCAGGTGTGTTGTGCAAAGCCAAGCATTGAATTGCAAGGTGATGTTGTGTAAATTAGCTCTATGTTGTGTTGCTTGCGTTGATGAATGCAGGAATGTAAATGCATGAGCTAACCATTTTTGTCTAAACTGTGAAGCAGCATTATATATGCATCATGTGCATGATTTTTCCATATATGGCATTAGTGGAAATATGCTTTTAGAGACTTTTTGGTTGATAAATACGCTTTGCTGTGTGAAAATCACACGCACCTGGTGCGTGCGTGTGTTTAGGTTAGTAAATCACCCCAATAGTGTTACAGGGAAGGAGCTGTGTTTCCAGTTCTTTCCAGGTTTTCTGGAGTTTAGCTGGGATCTGGGTCTCTGGAGATTTCTAAGAGTCTTGGGCGCCAAACGCACCAACCACCATAGTGACACGGCACTGTCCTGTCACACTATTTATATGAGGACTGAATAAAAATGTAAAAATAGTTGATTTCTTGTTTAAAGGGTTTAGTAGTCCAAGATAAAATTTAAACAGAGAACAGTTATTCCTCACCATCAGGGCTTTGTCAGACAATTCAGTGAGAGAGAGAGAGGTTGCCTGAAAGGCGATAAGGATAACAGCCCATAGTGCTCTGGGAATCCTTTGTTATTTATTAAAGTCCAATCCCATGCTTTGGAATGCGTGGGGAAGATAAAATGATTGTGGTTTTTTTTTAAAGAAGAACTCAGGGAAAATAATATCTTAGCCCTTGCAATGGGGCTACCCCCATACTTCGTACCCATAAGAGTTAAGTGCTCATTTTGCCTAGGAAGGTAAAGTAACAGAGATATACTCACCCAAACTGTGATCTTTGCTGACTCCTAGACCTGTCCCTTTAGCCTTGCTCTCTCTCCACTACAAAGGTCTAAGTTCCTGTGAGTCACCCTGTCCTTTGCAGTGTATAGGGAGTTCCCCTATACACCACCAGGGATATTCCTTCGCTGGAATGTAGGGGGAGCGAGGCTGAAAGAAACGGTCTAGGAGACAGTCAGGATCATGGTTCGGGTGAGCATATCTCTGTTATTTTAGCTCCCTAGGCAAAATGAGCAGTTAACCCTTGCAGTGCGGGGGGTAGTCCTATTGCAAGGGTTAACATTTTATTTCTCTGCAGTTCTTCTTCAAGGGTTTCATAGACTTTGAGTGACTCCTGGGGGTTCAGAAGTGCCCTTTAACATTCCTGGACCTTGATTCCTTTATTAGCCTAATTATTAATGTTTTTTACAGTAAGAAAACAACAGAGAGCACAATGAATCGCACCTCCTCGTACCGATTTGCATAACATGTGTTAATGTGTGTTGCTGTAACACGTGCGGCAATGCCATGGTATCACAGTGCGATGTTGTGAATGGGCCCTAAAGGTAGGTAGAAAGGAAGCCAAGTGTTGAAAACCAGCTGAGATTAAACTAAGAGAACACAAGGTCAAACGTTAGTAGTAGCTATCTAGTAAATGGCATGGAAAGCAGTAGGACAGGAGTTCTCAAATCTCTGGGATTGGCCACAAACCTATGATAGCTGCGGACTTATGCTTCACCACTACTGAAGATAAGGGGTGCTAAACCTGGAAGACGTGGCATCAGGGCAACAATAAGCCTAGATCTGCTAGTGCTAAAGTAGAGCAGGCAAGTAGTTACGTCTGTCACAATGTGCATATAACTGAGCATAACTGCACTTTATGGCCCCACACTTAGGTGGTGTAAAGTTTAGATTTAAAAAGACAAAAGCTTATAATGGTTTAGTGATCTATGAGTTCTGATGGTTACTTGCCAGTCTGGTTGGAGATCTCTCCTTGTGAACAAGGCACGCATTCAAAGCAGCAGGCTGGCTGTCCATGTATAGCGACCTTCCGGAATCCTGGTGGACAGCTCACACTGCAGGCCGAGCGAGGGGACTGGAAAAGTCATAAATTCATCCACATTTGTATCAATTCCAAGTTATTTTTTGAATGTTATATAAAATGTTACTAGATGCAGATAGTCAACGCCTTTTGAACTTTGGCAAAGTATAACTATATGCTTTAACAATAGGACTGCGTCCACTCTTATTTATTTCTTTGTTTATTTATTTATTGTATTTGATTACTTAGAGGGCAAAGGAAGCTATACATGTTGAAATGGTTGGCATTCACCCCAATTCATGCCTTTATTAATATCTTGCACCAAATTCGATTCTTTTTTTTGTAGCAGTACCAGGAAAATAGAAGTTATTGTTCCAGCAATGTGATGAGGGTTACAGTTAACTCCAGCCAATTTTTTTTTAGTTATCTGGAGGAAGGTAAGACTCTCTTTCTAATTGTAATTACTGTCTGTGTCCCACTGGAGTGGCATCCCACCCAAGGCAGTCCCCGTAATGAGGCAGCCTGAGACTGTGGCCTCAGACGGAATCCCGTGGGGGGAGCGTCAGGCAGTGTGGCATGGCCCCTCTACTGTATAGTGTTTTCAGTGTACCTGTTGTCCCCTTTCTGGCCAGAGAGGCCCAGGTTGTTAAGAGACGGGCATAGAGATGTGTACATCTTTCTGCCCAGCTCTAAGCAACCTGGGACGCTCTCTCCATCACTGTATGCCAGGAGCTTGGTGGGACATTCTGGCTGGCATCCAGTCAAGCTCCTGGCAACCAGTGCCGTCACTGGTTGCAAGAAGCTCGGCCGGGATGCCATGCCTTCCACTGCTGCCTGACTCGACAAAAAAGCTAGGGACACCCCTGATCACACCACTTGCTAGTCCACATAGGTCTTCCCAGTAGGGTTGCCACCTTTTCTTCAAGCGAAATCCGAACACTCTAGAGATGCGCAGACAATTTTTGGGGAAAATTAGTCGTGGCTTATTCATATCTAAATAGCGCCACCCACTCATATGCAAATATTACAGGTGAGACTATTTTCAGTGGGGGGCCAGTAGCCCCTATCTTAATTTTGGTTGCCCCTGTCTGCCTGACATCTTGTGTCCGGGTTTCTGCTGCCATGAAACCCGAACAGAGCATTTAAAACCCGAACTGTTCGGGTGAATCCTGGACAGGTGGCAACCCTACTTCCCAGTGAGAACACAGACAGCAGTAAGAGGTTGACAAAGGTCCCAACCATTGTTAACCCAAAAAACGTTGTGCCTCCACTAGATTCTACTCGCTTCCTGTCCAGGGGACAATGCAAAACATGAGGGAAAATCTTAATGGTGGCACAGACAGCAATATAAATGTTTTAATCTTTCCCCACACTATGTAAAACACCATAACCTCGCACTTCTACACTGTTTTAAGTACAGGTAGAAATCCATTTTGCAATTTTAAAGGTAAACAGTATTGGTGTTGGGTCAACTGTATTGTATTGTTTAAAAGTGTATTTAAACTCCAGTTGTGAACATATTTATTTGCTCCCTTTTGGCCTGTTAAATATTCCATTAAAAGTGTTTTGTTACATTTGTTTTCAAAAAGTGCTGTTTATCCTGCCAGACATCTAGCTCAAAGCTTCTTGTGCTCTCTGCCTTTGCTGCACTGAAATCCCAAGCAGGGTTATCAACCTTGTCAGGTTAACCTCTCCAGCAATGTTATAGAGATTAGAAGGGGTGTTTAGTAGTCCTAATACCCTTGCTGTCCTAGGGTGACAATGCTCCTAATCTGTAGAGTACAGTATGTGAGCTTTGTCACCCTAGGACAGGAAAAGTATTATTGGTAGAATCACCAGGTAAAAATATAGAAAACAATTAATAAAAAAACCTTCAAGTAGGCCTGGAGTTGAGATTGGAAACTTAGGAAGAAGGCCTACATGAGAGAGCTTGAAAGGGATTGGCCGAGGGAAGGGTTGATGGTCTTCAAAGTCTCTAAACATGAGAGACCAAAGAGGGTAGGTAGGATCCAGTTTACCTTAATATAGGTTCTATATAATCTACTATAACCATGTTTCAGAAACCACCTCCCAGGGTTACTGGAAATGTACTTCCTAAAGTTTATGCTGTATAATTTACACCCTCTTTTCTTCTGTATCTGCAGTCTCATTGGAACAACAAGGCATGTTTTTACTGTTGACTGTTCTGTATGTTCAGTATGTCAGTGACAACTAGACATGTGCGATTCGTTTCGTTCCGAATCGAAATTCGGACGAATTTTCGGAAATTCGGACATTCGGATGTATCCGAATTCCGAATTACAGACATAACGAATGCAAACGAATCCGAATTTCCATTTCCGAAATTCGGTAGCGGTAGTTCGAACGTTGGTTTCGTTTTCTGTTCTTATTCGTTTCTTATTCATTTCGTTCGTTGGAGCAAAGTGACATTAGAGAAAAATATTTTTTCCCCCTCAAATGTCACTTTGCTGCAAACGAACGAACGAAACGAATAAGAAACGAATAAGAAATGAATAAGAACAGAAAACGAAACGAACGTTCGAACTACTGCTACCGAATTTCGTCCGAATCCGAATTCCGAATCCGAATTGACTTTCACACCCGAATCCCGAAAAACGAAATAACACAAATCCGAATTTAAAACGAAACGAAACTAAACAAATTTTTTGGCAGTGCACATGTCTAGTGACAACAATGGGCCTGTGGTGGATATGTCTGAAGATTCCTCTCCTGCATATCAGGTTATAAGCAAAAGGTGAACACTCCAGAGCAATGCCTGGAAGTGGTGTTGGGTGGAGTCACCGAAGGTTGTGTTCCTACCAGCTTCTGTAAAGAAAATCTGGTCCTGAGTATAAATGAGGTCAAGAAAATCACAAAAGATTTTATCATCATTGTACTTTAGCCAAAAATTAAGACATGTAAACCTGTTTATTGCCAGATGCCCACAATGTGGCATTTGAATCAATGGTGAAAGGCTGAGCATTGGAGACATCATAGCTGCCAATCTTTACGTGCCGTATAGTACCCTCTGGGGTCATCTGCCAGTTCACAAGGTCATAGACTGCTGGCGGGTCTCCATTCTCATCAAAGTAAAGTTCTCTCCCATTACTCAGTCTCACTTTTACTTTCTGCATGTAGTACAGGAGCTGCAATATAAGGAAAAGGTATTCACGTATACATAGGGCTCCAAATATAAGATGGATCCCCAACATTATCCAACTTACCCTTGAGTCACACACCTAACCCATTCATGAAGCCTTTACACTGCTGCTCTGTTCCAGGCCTAACTCATCTGAAGATTCATCTTTGTACAGAACCCAGAAATCCCCATTTTGCATTAAATGTGTGTATTTTGGGTAAAGCAATGTTGCTATGAATATTTTGTGATGGTTGTGAGTGTTGAGATCCTTCATATACAGCCACCTTATCTCACAATGTACAGCTGTTTTGTCTGGAGGCATTGAAGTGTGTATAAAGGCCAATTATTTTCTACATTTGTAATAGCATGTTCTTACTGCAGTCTGTGTCTGCGGTAAGTTGTTCTCTGTGTTTGTCCTTCTGACTGTTCTCACCAAGACCAAGAGATGGAAAATCCAAAATTTTACAGGAACAATAGGAAACCTTCCAACTGAATCAACTGTTCTGTTGACAAGTTGTTTTTTCCATTCACTTTGGATCTAACTTCCTGTTGACGCTTAGGCAGGAAGTGAAGAGAAATTGCCCCAATGAAACAACAATTTAAAAAACAAAAATCACTACTCTATCTAAAACTAAAAACAAGATACATTTTTGGCTTTACATATACTTTGTTAGGTCACCAATGGATGGATTGGCAACAAGTCAAACTCAAACCTATGAAGATTCAAGTAAAACAATACCTGCCATGGTCTGAAATGCCTAAAATCTAAGAAAGTTCCAGTTACTGCATTGAAGTTTTTCCAATCTTCCAAGGCTCTGGCAATAACGTGAACTGCAGTATAGACACTGTAGGTCACTCGCAAACTGGAGACATCATAGTAACTATTCTCAGTATTTTTTAGATTTTCAGTTCCTGTACATTTCTCCCCTGAGTCAGACAAATAATTTGTTGTTTTTTTCTGATCTGTGAAATTATAGTTCAATTCATTCTCCAAAGATCCCTGCACCCAATAGTCAAAGGGATCCATAGAAGGATGGTTGTTGTTGAGAAACTCCTTGAATCCAGGAATAGTCCCACTGTACAGAGCTATTGCAACTGTGC
This sequence comes from Nanorana parkeri, assembly GCF_000935625.1. NCBI lineage: Eukaryota > Metazoa > Chordata > Amphibia > Anura > Dicroglossidae > Nanorana > Nanorana parkeri. Next base: position 824,768 of record NW_017306759.1, on the reverse strand, counting down.
CAGAAAGTAGTCTGGAATACGGATGTGCTGAGAGAAGGCTGGAGGTGGCCCATGCTTCACTGGCAACAAGAACCTTATTAGTAACATTCTGTACAAGCATTTCATCCAGAACTGGAAGTAGATAGAAGTCATCAGAAAATGCAATGATAACATCAGCCGTGGACTTCTTTATGACTTTGACTAAGTTTGGAGCATTACGATCTGGGCTGTTCCTTAAAATGTTCCCTATAAAAGCCACACATGCTCCCGCTTTGACAATTTCTTTCTTGACCATCAGAATTCCCTGCTGCCCATAGTCATCATCCAAAGCCAACAAACCGATCCATGTCCAACCAAAGTGAAGAACCAGCGCAGACAGACCCTTAGATTGAAATGTGTCACTGGGCACCGTCCTGAAGAAGGAAGGAAACTGGATCCGATCACTGAGAAGAGGACTAGTTGAAAAATGGCTAACCTGGAAATTTGTCAGAGATGTTTTTTTATTTTTTATACAGTCCAATTTTTCAGCCAACTATAAAAATGTCACATGCATGAGCAGCCAGTGAAAAACAAATTAAAGATTTTAAACAACTATACTCTACACATTAAGACATATGATATGAACCTTGGACCTTATGTCTAAGGTTTGTTGTGACAAAGTATTTCTCCATAAAACCAGGTTCTCTGTTTTCCCCAAGAGTTTGAAAGACTTGTGAAAGCAGATGTCCCCTCTATAAGAACAATCATAGCTGTGCCATAATTGACCTTGTGCTCAGAGGCAAACTCAACCCTATCCTCACTAAACCAGCATTCCCAGTGTCCCTTTTATATCTACTTTAGCTAAGTTATGACTTGTTTAACGCGTTGTCATCCCATCCATTTAATGCATGCTCTAGACGGGTACGGCAATGCTGCAATGTAATTTGGCAACACTGTCCCCAAGAACACTCAATTAAAGGAGCTCAGAGGTTCCAGGATGTGAATACCATTGCAGGGAAGAAACTAGCTTTTCAGTTTCTTCCAGATTTTCCAAACTATAGTGGGATGGAATCTCTAGTCCCGGGCCAGGTGTTGCCAATGACCAGTCTAGGAGGATCAGGTGGCTGAGAGCAGCCTTATAAGGAGTCTGTACCAGAGTTCAGGAGAGTTGTGGGTGTGCAGGAGGCACACGGACACAGGCAGAATCGAGTGCTTGCTGGACGCACACGTGGAACAGCCGGGGGAGGTTGGGAGAGGTCTGGAAGGTCAGTGACCCAAGGGATCTGTTGGACACACTGCCGAGAGAAGAGTGTGAGTATCACACAGAGGTGTGCTGAGAGGCTTGGAGCTGAGGAAAGCTGCTGAATAATACTGAGGACTGTATATGCTGAAGAAAAGCGGATTATTATGAGAAGTGCATGAGAATGTTGGCCTTTGTGTAAACAAAAGACTGTCCTTAATTTTGCTGCTGGAAGCTGTCTTGTGTAACAGGGGAGGTCTACCCTGTTGATGGAAAGAGACTTTTTGTGTTTGCTCTTAATAAAACTGCGTTTTACTTGCATTTCCTGACTGCAATCTAGTGTCCTTCTTACAATGCATACATACATACAGCAGGGCTCAAAATTTCAAGTCCTGAGCTACTAGCCAGGCCTTAAGAGTTACTCGCCACCAGTTGCCCCACCTAACCCCTACCCTGCCTTGGCCTTAACTCCACCCCTAAACCCACCCTCTTAAATTATCTTATGAAATTACACTTTTAAATGTTGAAGGCAGAATAAAGTTATTCGGATGTATCCGAATTCCGAATTACAGACATAACGAATGCAAACGAATCCGAATTTCCATTTCCGAAATTCGGTAGCGGTAGTTCGAACGTTGGTTTCGTTTTCTGTTCTTATTCGTTTCTTATTCATTTCGTTCGTTGGAGCAAAGTGACATTAGAGAAAAATATTTTTTCCCCCTCAAATGTCACTTTGCTGCAAACGAACGAACGAAACGAATAAGAAACGAATAAGAAATGAATAAGAACAGAAAACGAAACGAACGTTCGAACTACTGCTACCGAATTTCGTCCGAATCCGAATTCCGAATCCGAATTGACTTTCACACCCGAATCCCGAAAAACGAAATAACACAAATCCGAATTTAAAACGAAACGAAACTAAACAAATTTTTTGGCAGTGCACATGTCTAGTGACAACAATGGGCCTGTGGTGGATATGTCTGAAGATTCCTCTCCTGCATATCAGGTTATAAGCAAAAGGTGAACACTCCAGAGCAATGCCTGGAAGTGGTGTTGGGTGGAGTCACCGAAGGTTGTGTTCCTACCAGCTTCTGTAAAGAAAATCTGGTCCTGAGTATAAATGAGGTCAAGAAAATCACAAAAGATTTTATCATCATTGTACTTTAGCCAAAAATTAAGACATGTAAACCTGTTTATTGCCAGATGCCCACAATGTGGCATTTGAATCAATGGTGAAAGGCTGAGCATTGGAGACATCATAGCTGCCAATCTTTACGTGCCGTATAGTACCCTCTGGGGTCATCTGCCAGTTCACAAGGTCATAGACTGCTGGCGGGTCTCCATTCTCATCAAAGTAAAGTTCTCTCCCATTACTCAGTCTCACTTTTACTTTCTGCATGTAGTACAGGAGCTGCAATATAAGGAAAAGGTATTCACGTATACATAGGGCTCCAAATATAAGATGGATCCCCAACATTATCCAACTTACCCTTGAGTCACACACCTAACCCATTCATGAAGCCTTTACACTGCTGCTCTGTTCCAGGCCTAACTCATCTGAAGATTCATCTTTGTACAGAACCCAGAAATCCCCATTTTGCATTAAATGTGTGTATTTTGGGTAAAGCAATGTTGCTATGAATATTTTGTGATGGTTGTGAGTGTTGAGATCCTTCATATACAGCCACCTTATCTCACAATGTACAGCTGTTTTGTCTGGAGGCATTGAAGTGTGTATAAAGGCCAATTATTTTCTACATTTGTAATAGCATGTTCTTACTGCAGTCTGTGTCTGCGGTAAGTTGTTCTCTGTGTTTGTCCTTCTGACTGTTCTCACCAAGACCAAGAGATGGAAAATCCAAAATTTTACAGGAACAATAGGAAACCTTCCAACTGAATCAACTGTTCTGTTGACAAGTTGTTTTTTCCATTCACTTTGGATCTAACTTCCTGTTGACGCTTAGGCAGGAAGTGAAGAGAAATTGCCCCAATGAAACAACAATTTAAAAAACAAAAATCACTACTCTATCTAAAACTAAAAACAAGATACATTTTTGGCTTTACATATACTTTGTTAGGTCACCAATGGATGGATTGGCAACAAGTCAAACTCAAACCTATGAAGATTCAAGTAAAACAATACCTGCCATGGTCTGAAATGCCTAAAATCTAAGAAAGTTCCAGTTACTGCATTGAAGTTTTTCCAATCTTCCAAGGCTCTGGCAATAACGTGAACTGCAGTATAGACACTGTAGGTCACTCGCAAACTGGAGACATCATAGTAACTATTCTCAGTATTTTTTAGATTTTCAGTTCCTGTACATTTCTCCCCTGAGTCAGACAAATAATTTGTTGTTTTTTTCTGATCTGTGAAATTATAGTTCAATTCATTCTCCAAAGATCCCTGCACCCAATAGTCAAAGGGATCCATAGAAGGATGGTTGTTGTTGAGAAACTCCTTGAATCCAGGAATAGTCCCACTGTACAGAGCTATTGCAACTGTGCCAGAAAGTAGTCTGGAATACGGATGTGCTGAGAGAAGGCTGGAGGTGGCCCATGCTTCACTGGCAACAAGAACCTTATTAGTAACATTCTGTACAAGCATTTCATCCAGAACTGGAAGTAGATAGAAGTCATCAGAAAATGCAATGATAACATCAGCCGTGGACTTCTTTATGACTTTGACTAAGTTTGGAGCATTACGATCTGGGCTGTTCCTTAAAATGTTCCCTATAAAAGCCACACATGCTCCCGCTTTGACAATTTCTTTCTTGACCATCAGAATTCCCTGCTGCCCATAGTCATCATCCAAAGCCAACAAACCGATCCATGTCCAACCAAAGTGAAGAACCAGCGCAGACAGACCCTTAGATTGAAATGTGTCACTGGGCACCGTCCTGAAGAAGGAAGGAAACTGGATCCGATCACTGAGAAGAGGACTAGTTGAAAAATGGCTAACCTGGAAATTTGTCAGAGATGTTTTTTTATTTTTTATACAGTCCAATTTTTCAGCCAACTATAAAAATGTCACATGCATGAGCAGCCAGTGAAAAACAAATTAAAGATTTTAAACAACTATACTCTACACATTAAGACATATGATATGAACCTTGGACCTTATGTCTAAGGTTTGTTGTGACAAAGTATTTCTCCATAAAACCAGGTTCTCTGTTTTCCCCAAGAGTTTGAAAGACTTGTGAAAGCAGATGTCCCCTCTATAAGAACAATCATAGCTGTGCCATAATTGACCTTGTGCTCAGAGGCAAACTCAACCCTATCCTCACTAAACCAGCATTCCCAGTGTCCCTTTTATATCTACTTTAGCTAAGTTATGACTTGTTTAACGCGTTGTCATCCCATCCATTTAATGCATGCTCTAGACGGGTACGGCAATGCTGCAATGTAATTTGGCAACACTGTCCCCAAGAACACTCAATTAAAGGAGCTCAGAGGTTCCAGGATGTGAATACCATTGCAGGGAAGAAACTAGCTTTTCAGTTTCTTCCAGATTTTCCAAACTATAGTGGGATGGAATCTCTAGTCCCGGGCCAGGTGTTGCCAATGACCAGTCTAGGAGGATCAGGTGGCTGAGAGCAGCCTTATAAGGAGTCTGTACCAGAGTTCAGGAGAGTTGTGGGTGTGCAGGAGGCACACGGACACAGGCAGAATCGAGTGCTTGCTGGACGCACACGTGGAACAGCCGGGGGAGGTTGGGAGAGGTCTGGAAGGTCAGTGACCCAAGGGATCTGTTGGACACACTGCCGAGAGAAGAGTGTGAGTATCACACAGAGGTGTGCTGAGAGGCTTGGAGCTGAGGAAAGCTGCTGAATAATACTGAGGACTGTATATGCTGAAGAAAAGCGGATTATTATGAGAAGTGCATGAGAATGTTGGCCTTTGTGTAAACAAAAGACTGTCCTTAATTTTGCTGCTGGAAGCTGTCTTGTGTAACAGGGGAGGTCTACCCTGTTGATGGAAAGAGACTTTTTGTGTTTGCTCTTAATAAAACTGCGTTTTACTTGCATTTCCTGACTGCAATCTAGTGTCCTTCTTACAATGCATACTCAGGACAGGACGGCAAGAAGCGGCTGCTCTCATAGTCAGGTACGCGATCCGTGACCGCGTGCCTGACTGAATTTCCACTCGCCCTCTCTTTATTTCCACTCGCCAAATGCGAGCTGGCGAGTGGAAATTTTGAGCCCTGCATACAGTATCTTGGCATTGAGTGGTGCAGCTGTCCTTACTGCCAACCTAACCTAAACTGTTATTCCTAGGTCCTTCTCCTGGTCTGTATCCTGGTCCAATCAATATAGAGAGAAACAATGGTCTTTCAACAGCCCAAATGCCAATTGTTTCATTTCTCAACATTGAATGTACAGTTCTGCGCCATTCAAAAGATGATTTTGCTATTTTGTCCAAATCCTGTTGAATTTTCTATATTTCGCGAAACACATTGAAATGAACTGGGCCCAACATACATCTTTCTGGTATGCAATTGCTAAGTTTAGCCCATTTTGTATATGCTTGGTTTGAACCTTCTCTTCCTTCTCTGTCTTAAAGCAGTTCTTTAGCATTGAACAAACATTCTCCTCTAAACCTTGTATCAACTTATGCACATGATTTTTACGTACCTCCTCATAAAAAAGAACTGATTGCACAATATTGGTTCAATATTACCTACATTTCATTAAGCCAAAGTCAAAGAATTGGCCAAATAAATATCTAAAGAATCTCTTACCTGTGGGTATTTATAGAGACCTAAAAGATTAGCCATGGCCATTGAATTTGTAGAAATGGATGCACCAATAACAGAGATAAGAGGAACGTCATTACCACAGAAATAATTAGGGATGGCTGGACCTTCTCCAGTCAACAACTGTAGACTGGCCTTCAAATCCAAATGAAGATCATTGCAGGAGGTATAGACCTGAAATCCTATGGTAATATTTGAAAGGATATTGGAGTTTGAATTGATCTCATTTACAGCATATCTGAAAGCCTGAAGCTGCTGATAGCCCTCAAAGTGGAACCTTCAATAAAGACATTAAGAAAAAGAATAAAATACAGCAAAAGAAACTAAAGATCTTATTTTTACAAAAGGTTATGAACTATGACTGTAATAATAATACTTGTTAGCGGTTATTGATTTACAAAAAACTTAGTAGTAGTTTTCTAAGGATATGAACTCCTACGCATTTGTCAATATACACTATATTGCTAAAAGTATTGGGACGCCGGCCTTTACACGCACATGAACTTTAATGGCATCCCAGTCTTAGTCCGTAGGGTTCAGTATTGGGTTGGCTCCGCCCTTTGCTGCTATAACAGCTTCAACTCTTCTGGGAAGGCGTCCACAAGGTTTAGGAGTGTGTCTATGGGAATGTTTGACCATTTGTGAGGTCAGGTACTGATTTTGGATGAGAAGGCCGGGCTCACAGTCTCCGCTCTAATTCATCCCAAAGGTGTTCTATCGGGTTGAGGTCAGGACTCTGTGCAGGCCAGTCAAGTTCCTCCACCCCAAACTCGCTCATCCATGTCTTTATGGACCTTGCTTTGTGTACTGGTGCGCAGTCATGTTGGAACAGGAAGGGGACATCCCCAAACTGTTCCCACAAAGTTGGGAGCATGAAATTGTCCAAAATGTATTGGTATGCTGATGCCTTAAGAGTTCCCTTCACTGGAACTAAGGGACCAAGCCCAACCTCTGAAAAACAACCCCACACCATAATCCCCCTTCCCCAAACTTTACACTTGGCACAAGTCAGGCAACCGTTCTCCTGGCAACCGCCAAACCCAGACACGTCCATCGGATTGCCAGACAGAGAAGCGTGATTGATCACTCCAGAGAACATGTCTCCACTTCTCTAGAGTCCAGTGGCGGCGTGCTTTACACCACTGCGTCTGACGCTTTGCATTGCACTTGGTGATGGAAGGCTTGGATGCAGCTGCTCGGCCATGGAAACCCATAATAGCAAGGAAATTTCACAGATGGACTTATTGCACAGGTGGCAGCCTATCACGGTACCAGGTTTGAATTCACTGAGCTCCGGAGAGTGACCCATTCTTTCACGAATGTTTGTAGAAGCAGTCTGCATGCCAATAATGTATATATTGTATTATGTGGGTGTCTGTATACACACACTGTTAGGTATGAACTTTTACCTACTTAAACTACCATGAACTATATGGTCTTTGTCCTGCTGAAAACCCCTTTATATGGTCAAACTGGTTGAAACTGGTTTCTAGCAGGACACAAGCCCCTCAATAAGAAAGGTATATACTGTATATGGGTGAAAGACAAAGACCAGCTGAGCCTTGTCTAGGACATCTTGGTGAATGTTCCTAAAAACCTGTTTGAAGACTGTTGATTCCAGGACTCTCTGATCTTTTCACAAGTTTTTGGGCCTCCCTGGATTGGCAATGCTGTATTTACTGTTTATTTATTGTTTATTTTATTGTTTCATGTCTCTACATTGAATGTACAGTTCTGCGCCATTCAAAAGATGATTTTGCTATTTTGTCCAAATCCTGTTGAATTTTCTATATTTCGCGAAACACATTGAAATGAACTGGGCCCAACATACATCTTTCTGGTATGCAATTGCTAAGTTTAGCCCATTTTGTATATGCTTGGTTTGAACCTTCTTGTTTCAACTTGTTTATCATCTGTAATACACCTATATAGTTTACCTAAGCTAAGTACATTTCTTTTATTACTCTACTAGTACTTGTAAGTTGTTGTAATCATTGCGTTACTAGGGGGCAACCACTACTGTAGGGGATCCTTCCTTCTGGAAAAAAGAGTTGCAGGTGGTCAGTGGTCCTTCTAACCTTCTTACCATTCCCTTGATCAGTTATAAAATCAGTTTCTCTATGTACAACCTTAGAAACCTTCCAAATGTATTCTAGAGAGAATTAAAACTTCACATACATGCTACAGATGGTTTTGGGTGGTATCTCAGTGAAGGATAATTGTTCATTGGCTTTATACAGATAGAGTGGTATGATGAGCCCAATCGCGATATCTCCCATTCGCGTCGCCCCCTTGAGTTTCGACATCTCCAGCTTGCATCTCTTGTCATGGAAATATAAGGCCAGAATGAGGTGGAATAAGACGAAATTCCAGATTGCCATATATACAATGTCCATCTTGCTTTCCATCCATGGGTAACATCTGTTAATAAATAGTAGCCATAACTTCAAACACATATTTTCAAAACTAGAGCGGTGTTAGAAACAAAATTATAAGTAGAACAAAAATGGATCAAGGACAGCAGTAGCTTACTATTGGCTTGTTAAACAAAGTAATGCAAAGTGTGATGATTATGCCAAGCACAAATCAAAAATATTTTATCCACTGCAGTCAGGACAATGAAGAGGTGACTTTTGATCGGCTCCTATGAGTTATTTTACTTTGCACAAATTTGTTGTACATTGAACTGCTTTAGTGTATTTTACATGTTTAAGCCTTGACTTGGGCTATTCAAGAGAAATCTGGCTACCCGACTACATGACCACCACTTCTATGCACAACCCATTCCCTCTAATTAACCAGACCACATGCGGAGTGGAGTGTAATGGCCACAGCAAAGCTTTTATTAAAAACAAAAACAAAGTCCTTATAAATAACAAATACAGTAATACCTTGGTTTACAAGTAACTTGGTTTGAGAGTGTTTTGCAAGACAAGCAAACATTTCTGAAAAAGTTTGCCTTGATATACAAGCAATGTCTTGCACTAAGAGCAAAATTTTGTAGAAAAGCACCCCCCGAATAAGGCTGAAGCAGTGCGAGTGATGAGTCTGTTTAACGACAACGCAATGTCACATTGGATAGATTCCTTGTTAAGGTTTCACGAAATGAAAAAGATTCCATTGAGTCAAGAGATATCAGAGATTACGTTAGTGATAGTGAAAGTCGTCCTACACAATAATCCTCCTCTCTTGTCCCCCTCACACCAGCCACGAAGGTAACCGGTAATTGGCTTATTTTTCTTTATATTTTGTACAGTATTCTATTACAGTACAGTATTATAATCATTTTTATATGAATATTTTTGGGTTGTGGAACGAATCATGTGAATTTCCATTATTTCCTATGGGGAAATTCGCTTTGATATACAAGCGCTTTGGATTACAAGCATGCCTCCAGAACGAATTATGCTCGTAAACCAAGGTATTACTGTACAATATAAAGTGACACTAAACTCAGGAGTTAAATCAAAAAATACATTCAAACACCTTAACTATTAGGAAAAATGTATTTTATGTGTGTATCACTCGGCTGTAGATCCTCAAATCATCTCTGAATTCATGCAGGCACTCTCCTTTACATTTTCACATTTTCTTTTACATCATGTGGATGGCCGGGTGCGTGTGTGTCGCTTAACCTGGGAAGAGATGGCCCCAGGATGCACTATGGGAAGAAGACAAGCCGGCAAAGGCAGTGTGATGCTTTGGGCAATGCTCTACTAGAAAACCTTGGGTCCTGCCATTCATGTGGATGTTACTTTGACACGTACCACCGACCTAAACAATGTCGGTGACCGAGTACTCCCATTCATGGAAATGACATTCCCTGATGGCAGTGACCTCTTTCAGCAGGATAAAGCGCCCGGCCACACTGCAACAATGGTTCAAGAACGGTTTGAACAACACAACAACAAATTTGAAGTGTTGACTTGGCCTTCAAATTCCCCAGATCTCAATTCAATGGTCAAGGCAGACCACCTTATGTGCTCATCTATCCACAAGATCCTTATCATCAGTCTGTTTTTCTGTGTGTTTATCTATCCCTGTCTCTTGATCCCTTTCTCGTTCTATTTGTCTATCAATTTCAGTCTTTATCTCACTTTCTCTATATTATGTTGGCAAATACTGTGTTCTAATCATTTCTCTCACATTTTATATTTTACTGTTTTATTCTGTCAAGAACTCTACATTTTTATAAATCACCAACAAATGTCACTCTCTCCAGTAAGATTTTAGGTCTAGTTAATGTTCCCTGCTGCTGCATCTTGTACTTACTGATTGCTGCTATTCTCTTATTCTTCTCTGTAAAGACTTTTCACAACAGTTGGCTTTTATAACCTCATCTGAGTGCCTAATGGCTGCAAACCCCCTACACACAGAGGAGACTGAAGCGTTTCAGTAAATGCACATTTCTCTTTGTAGTTAAATGAGAAATTCTCTGAGGGATCCTTTTGCACCACACGTGGGAGTAAGTGCACATAAGCTAACATAATACAACTGAACACCGTGCCCCTGTGATTCCAAATAATGAATACACAATGTCATTTTCTTACTTTTTTTTTTAAACAACAGATGTTGCCAGTTTTATTGAGTGAATTGAACAGCATGTTATATTTTTACAGATTATGTTTAAAGAACAAGTTAAACTTTAGAACATTTTCCCTATATCATATGTACAGTATATACAAACACACTTTCATGTGCCAATATGCCCATAGGCACATATACACTATATAACCAAAAGATTGTGAGCACCCCTCCAAAATATTATGTTCAACTGTTTCCATTGAAGGGTATTGTATACAGCATGCAAAGACATTAGCCATTGTGTACTTCCAACCTTTTCTGTTTTAGCATTACTGTGCCCCAGTGCACAATGCCAGCTCCATAAAGACATGGTTTGATGAGTTTGGTGTGAAGGAAATTGAATGACATGCACATTCTAGACGATTGTGGCCTTCCAATCTTGTGGCAACAGTTTGGGGAGGGACCTTTTCTGCCTGTGCACAAAGCCAGCTCCATAAAGACATGGTTCGATGTGTTTGGTGTAGAGGAGCACGGAGTCCTGACCTTAAACCTACTGCACCTTTAGCATGAATTGGAACTCAGATTGCCAGCCATGTTTTCTCGTCCAATATCAGTATCTGACCTAACAAATGCTCTTTTGGTTGGATGGGCACAAATTCATACAGACACACTCCAAAATGTTATGGAAACCCTTCCCAGAAGAGTGGAGGCTGTTATAGCTGCCAGGGGTTGGGGAAACTCTGCATGAATACCCATGGTTTTGGAATGGGATGGCCAACAAGCTCAGTACCTGACCTCACAAATGCTCTTTTGTTTGGATGGGCTCCAATTATCACAGACATACTCCAAAATGTTGTGGAAAGCATTTCCAGAAAAGTGGAGGCTGTTAGAGCTGCCAAGCGTGGGGGAAACTCTGCATTCATATATGGGAATAGGACGGCCAAGAAACTCAGTAACTGACCTCATAAATGCTCTTTTGTTTGGATGTGCACAAATTCCCACAGACACACTCCAACCTTTTGTGGAAAACCTTCCCAGAAGAGTGGATGCTGTTATAGCTGACAAGTGTGGGGGAAACTCTGCATGAATATCCCTGGTTTTGGAATGGGATGGCCAACAAGCTCAGGTGGGTGTCCTCAAACTTTAAAAATTATCATATGTATATGCAAAGTGTACTTATATCTAGACTGGTAATGTGCATAACTATGTATAGCAGTTAGGTTCAGTTTGTATACATTATCAGGGTTATAGTCTTGATAATTATTCTACATGTGCTCCCATCTAAACTGTAAGCAAATTTGAACACACCATAAAAATATGCTTTTGATAATCTTCAGAAAACTTTCTGTAAATATCTGAGTTCTTTTAGTAAGCTTGATTTGGATTATGTTGCATTTTTTATTAGCATACAGGAAAAAGACATGGATATTCAGTATTTACACGGACATGGCTGAAAATTGTTTTTACGGTTTCTCATGTTTCTCCAGGGCTTCATGAGGGCCATCAAGTACATATAAAAACACAGGTTAGAAATGACTATACTTGTAGGTAAGCATAAAAAGATACAAAAATAAAGCCTCAGGGATGAGTCTTAGTGGCTTCTAGGATTTTCCATATCAATTTCAAAATAGTAAGATGAATGCCAGTCTGTATGTTCCCTTCTCTGGAGCAATAAGGGGGGAATCCCTGCAGGGAGCGGTGACTGACAGTCACGGCTCTCTGCAGGGAGATGATCGCGAAGTGAGCGAACAACGGTATGTGTTCGCTCACTTCCCGATCTATTGAGCCGACGTGTGACAGTTTCATTGTCACATGTCGGCTCCAACTATGAGGATGAGTGAAAATGACTCACCTCATAGTTCTCCTTTAAGCTTTCTAAAGGATCTTCAGCGATGGGGATGAGGTTTGCACTGAGCTTTGCTAATTTTTACATGGGTCCCTTTTTGTTATGGAGAAGAGGAGAAGGGGAGCTGTTCTGTACTCCATGGTGTCTACAGCTACAGAGTTCGTGGGAGAACTTGTTTTTTTATTGTTTATGTTCATAGCCTGAGTATAGCTGCACTTTAACATACCAAGAGGGAGCAAAAAAGAGAGGTTAGCGATTAGCGTTGGGTTTTTTCTTTACTGGCAGCCCGTATTTACACGTTTTTATTATACTGACATAGTTGCATTAATAAGTCGCTGACCTGCAACAACTACGCAGGCCGGGAGTTCCAATGTCATTGGTTGCATGATCATTCCAGGTTGGTGACTCACTAAGTGATGAAGCAAGGATGAACATGAATGTCCTGAAACTTTCACCTTAATAGACTAGTCAACACTGGCGGCTCCCTTACTGATAGGTTTCCTCTAACTCTAGACTCAAGAGCAGAAAGTTACATAGTTACATAGTATTTGAGGTTGAATAAAGACACAGGTCCATCAAAGTGTAACTGTTATTCACAAGCTTGGAGATGGGAAGGTCTATTAACTCAGGTTTTAACTTGCCAGTCTGGTTGGAGATCTCTCCCTGTGGGCAGGGAACGCACTGGAAGCAACAGACTGGCTGTCCAGGTATAGTGGCCTTCCTGAATCCTGGCGGACAGCTCTCACTGCAGGCCGAGCGAGGGACCTGGAGAAACAACACATTTATACACTTTTATATAAATACTGATACCCAGACAGACATTAGGAAAATGCAGTCCAGTTCTTTACTTATAAAAAAGAAAAGTTAAGGTATTTTGCAAAAAAATGGCATAAGTACATGACTTTCTTCACACCAGCCTCCTTATATCTCCTGCAGTACTCCAGCCCTAGTAGGGGGATGCAAAACCCTGAGCCAATCAAGAAGCTATGGCTTTCCACAGTGCTGTCATTCTAACACTGAAACTTATTACAGGAGAGGACAGAGGAAAGGTCGTCTAATCAATGTCCTGATGATCCTTAATTACCCTGGTGCTCCTGAAAGGAGAAGTATTGGGAGAGTAAAGTGTACTCTTCCCAATAACTAGAGTTGACGTATGACACTGCAGCTATCACATGCCGGTTTTATAGATCAAGAGCTGAGTGATTACAAACAGCAGATCGCTCAGCTCAGGTGCTTCTTCCTGTAGAGAGCAGTGACTGCTAGTCATTGCTCCCTTCAGGGATTCCCCCCTTCCCATTGCTCCAGTGCTCATTGGAGGGACAGACAGGGGATAGGGGAACGCACAGCTGGCTTTGACTCTAGAGAGGCAGAGCCAGCTGTCAATCAGGCAGTGGGGTGGATCCTGACAATATTGTTGGGATCTTTCCCAGCTGCAATGTGGCTCTGCACTGTCAGCAAATAGTGGGCAGTAGCCCACTAAATGTTGATTTTGGATCACAGGAGTACATTAGCAAATGTACTCCTGTGACCCAAAAGAGGACTAAAGTCAAAAAAATGATTTGGCTTTAGTTCTCTTATAATTGTCCAAACATGTAATGGAGTGGGCCCCAAACCAGGCTGTATTGATTTATTGCAGTGAAGTCTGCAGGGAATGCGGAATCTGGCTGTGCTGTTGGGTGGGGTTGCCTGAATTGCAATAATTAATTATGGACTGTTCAGCAGGTTAAGCAAAAATGTATCTCAAATGCACATTTAGCTGTTTATCTGAAGTTTAGCCTAACAAAGGAGTTTAGTCATGTGTACCCTAAAAGCCACATAAGTAAACTCTTGTAAGCTGGATTCATATTGTGAATGTGTTGATGCATGCTAAACACACTTAAGTTGACATGCTTGGCAACACAGTCTAATGCAGCCCAATGCAGCCCAAATCCTGTGGTGTGAATGGTCCCATAAACAGGGCTGAGCAGCTACATTGTATTACAGCACTGATAACTAAGATCCTGTAGCCTTCCCTTTGGTAATCCATGCTGCCTCTCTCTCTTTCTCTGTGCTCTCACCTTCAAACACAACAGTGACGTCATAGCAGGGAGGGAGGGAGCTGTAGTTGGGGCCAGTACAGAGAGGGATCCTTAAGATAACATATTTATGCCTATTAAAAGTGTTTAAAATAAGATTTTATTCAAGTGACAGGGTCTCTTTGAAGTCAGCTTGGCAATAACCTAGGCAGTTTAGACTGAGCATATGATAAATGAGCGCATAAATGGTGGTTACCTTCACTGACTGTAAGCTGAAACGACTAGTAGATCCAGAGTTATAGGAGACTGAATTTAAATGCAAATGTTGAATTCTCTGGTAAAAGTCATGCTTTTACCCGCCCCCTGCCACTTCCATAGCCATCTTATCCATCTTTAACACTATTAGTTCAATTAAAAGACCAATAGTCAGGCTATGGTGGTAGGAGGGGGAAGGGCCAAGATCAACTTTTATGGAAAAAAAGGTTTGATCAGCGTAAAACTTCATCTACCGTGTCTGGATCCAAAGATTGCTTTGACATGGCAGTTATCACTATAGGAAACCTCTTGATTTGCATTTTTTTCAGCATATTCTCCTTTAGAATGGTCTAGGTATGCAGGACGGGAGTTTTTAGACTTTACCAGACATACTCTCAAGCCACTGACTGCATTCAATCTGCAGCCAGGAATTATTTGGGTACAACCAGGGCCGGATTTACTCTGCTGCCCCAAGGCCAGGTTCCTCAATGCACCCCGCTACCTGCCAAAAAGCCCCCCCCATGGAGAATGGCAGACCTGCAGGCTGCATACAAAACAAGCGGCGGCTTCCCTGCTGTACATTTAGCTCTGCTTGCCCAAAGCAGGGCTAAATGTAGAAAACAACTACCCGCCCGGCGCCCAGAACCGCATGTCCCGGGCATCGGGAGATAGGAATTCCACACCCCTGCTGCCCCTCTACTCCCTGCTGCCCCGAGGCCGGGCCTTGGTTGGCCTTGTGGGAAATCCGGCCCTGGGTACAACAAAGGTTAGGAGGCAGAACACAAGGAGAAGAAGAGGGCATTAGAGAGTCAAAATGGAGCATGAGACCTTATGCTACCGACACTTCATGGGCTGAGAAGAACAATGTTAACTACAGTTGGTGAAGACAACAATCTTGGGGCATCACTAGGAGACTCGTGCAGAATAGTTCCACTTCCTTTTATTTTAAATTATTTTTGCATAACAGGGATGATGCAAAATGTTACGGTAAAATAACAAAAACAGTATAACGAATGTCATGAAACCTCAGAATTATTACAAATCTTTTATTTACACACACAAATAATGTCAATTAAAGCTACTCTGTTGCCTTAAAAAAAATCCTTGCAATAGAAGTGGGGTTCACCTGTCCCATCACCCCTTCCTGGAATCTTTACTCTCTTTAAGTGCTACGACTGCCCAAAAATCTTTACATCCTACACTTTTGGGATTGTTGGATACCTGCTTCCACCACCATGGGCTGTGGTCCCATCTGCTGGCTATGTTACTACCTTATCCTGCAGGGACTGGAGAACGGCCATGTTACTAGGAATCCAAAGCAACTGAAAGTATGTTGGATGTGATTATTCAAGCAGTGATGATTATTCAGATTCCATAAAAAGGTGGTGGTGGGACAGGTGAGTAGAAGCCATTTACTCTTGCAGGGAACTTTTTTTTTTATTTCTGTAAAATGCAACAGAGTTGCTTTAAAGGTCCGTGTCACAAAGCTTTATTGGGCAAATGCAATGTGCTTGACATGAGCTTGAGTCAAAGTCCATGTACCCATTGCACTCCTGACCGCTCATCCATACTAATAAGATGGGTGCATCGGTAGTCGACGGATGGCCACCGTCAAAATAGTACAGACAATTATGGACACCGGCACTCCAATAGTAGATAGAATTACGTCGATTTTATTCTATCTACTATTGGAGTGCCGGTGTCCAAAATTGTCTGACATGAGCTTGAAACGCTTCCCAGATAATTCGGAATCATTCACTCATTCTCATAGGCTCATATGAAGAGAGACTCGCTTCTAAAATGAACAAAAGCCCAACAACACTTGTCCTAAAGCAGTTGGTTCCTGGTTGTCTGTACCGTGGATTTTGAATCAATGGTAAATGGCTCTTTTCTGGTGGAATCATAACTGCCAATCTTCATGTGGCTTATGGTGCCCTCTGGGCTCAGCTGCCAATTCACAATGTCATAGACTGCTGGTGGGTCTCCATTGTGGTCAAAGTAAAGCTCTCTCCCGGTACTCAGCTTCACCGTCACTGTCTTCATATAGTGCAGAATCTGTAAGTTAGAGGGAAAAATGAGAACTTAATCTATGGACTTGTCAAGGATAATAATCTCTTTTTTTTTGTGCAGCTCATTTCATTGGTTTTCCAAAAGTCTAGAGAGTTAAAGGAGAACTATGGGGTCAGTGCTTTTCCCCATAGTTCTCCTAAGGGTAACGGGAGGACACAAACTAGCGTCCTCCCGTCACCCAAAGCTCACTATACCGCGAGCTGTGTACTGAGACGCCGCAGCCGGGACTGATCACGGCATTACTGTCTGGATCCACCCAGCTGCGTGAGTGACAGCTGGCTCTGCCTGTCTAAAGGCAGAGCCAGCTGTACCTGCCCCCTCCCCCGTCCGTTCCGCCAGTCAGCGCTGGGGAGGGGGGTAATCCCTGCAGGGAGCCGTTAGTGACAGTCACAGCCCTCTGCAGGGACAGGATCAAGAAGTGAGCGAGTGACGGTATGTGTTCACTCACTTCCAGATCTACTGAGCCGACCTGTGACAGTTTAATTGTCACAGGTCGTTAAATTATTTTTGCATAACAGGGATGATGCAAAATGTTACGGTAAAATAACAAAAACAGTATAACGAATGTCATGAAACCTCAGAATTATTACAAATCTTTTATTTACACACACAAATAATGTCAATTAAAGCTACTCTGTTGCCTTAAAAAAAATCCTTGCAATAGAAGTGGGGTTCACCTGTCCCATCACCCCTTCCTGGAATCTTTACTCTCTTTAAGTGCTACGACTGCCCAAAAATCTTTACATCCTACACTTTTGGGATTGTTGGATACCTGCTTCCACCACCATGGGCTGTGGTCCCATCTGCTGGCTATGTTACTACCTTATCCTGCAGGGACTGGAGAACGGCCATGTTACTAGGAATCCAAAGCAACTGAAAGTATGTTGGATGTGATTATTCAAGCAGTGATGATTATTCAGATTCCATAAAAAGGTGGTGGTGGGACAGGTGAGTAGAAGCCATTTACTCTTGCAGGGAACTTTTTTTTTTATTTCTGTAAAATGCAACAGAGTTGCTTTAAAGGTCCGTGTCACAAAGCTTTATTGGGCAAATGCAATGTGCTTGACATGAGCTTGAGTCAAAGTCCATGTACCCATTGCACTCCTGACCGCTCATCCATACTAATAAGATGGGTGCATCGGTAGTCGACGGATGGCCACCGTCAAAATAGTACAGACAATTATGGACACCGGCACTCCAATAGTAGATAGAATTACGTCGATTTTATTCTATCTACTATTGGAGTGCCGGTGTCCAAAATTGTCTGACATGAGCTTGAAACGCTTCCCAGATAATTCGGAATCATTCACTCATTCTCATAGGCTCATATGAAGAGAGACTCGCTTCTAAAATGAACAAAAGCCCAACAACACTTGTCCTAAAGCAGTTGGTTCCTGGTTGTCTGTACCGTGGATTTTGAATCAATGGTAAATGGCTCTTTTCTGGTGGAATCATAACTGCCAATCTTCATGTGGCTTATGGTGCCCTCTGGGCTCAGCTGCCAATTCACAATGTCATAGACTGCTGGTGGGTCTCCATTGTGGTCAAAGTAAAGCTCTCTCCCGGTACTCAGCTTCACCGTCACTGTCTTCATATAGTGCAGAATCTGTAAGTTAGAGGGAAAAATGAGAACTTAATCTATGGACTTGTCAAGGATAATAATCTCTTTTTTTTTGTGCAGCTCATTTCATTGGTTTTCCAAAAGTCTAGAGAGTTAAAGGAGAACTATGGGGTCAGTGCTTTTCCCCATAGTTCTCCTAAGGGTAACGGGAGGACACAAACTAGCGTCCTCCCGTCACCCAAAGCTCACTATACCGCGAGCTGTGTACTGAGACGCCGCAGCCGGGACTGATCACGGCATTACTGTCTGGATCCACCCAGCTGCGTGAGTGACAGCTGGCTCTGCCTGTCTAAAGGCAGAGCCAGCTGTACCTGCCCCCTCCCCCGTCCGTTCCGCCAGTCAGCGCTGGGGAGGGGGGTAATCCCTGCAGGGAGCCGTTAGTGACAGTCACAGCCCTCTGCAGGGACAGGATCAAGAAGTGAGCGAGTGACGGTATGTGTTCACTCACTTCCAGATCTACTGAGCCGACCTGTGACAGTTTAATTGTCACAGGTCGGCTAGAAATATGAGGTGAGTGATTTTCACTCGCCTCATAGTTCTCCTTTAAACTAATTCATGACCCTGACCCAATCTAAGTAAGTCCTTATAGCACAAGTTGCTTCTAGCAGTGGCGTAACAACCGGGGGTGCAGCAGGGGCGCGGGCCCCGGGCGAAAAGTGAAGGGGGGGCGCCGGCCGAAAATGGCAATTTCGGCTAAATGCCGAAAGTGACATTTTCCTGCCGTTTTGCCGGCGCGGCCGTGATTCCTTTCATCCCCGCTGGGACACAGAGCAGTGCCCAGCAGGGATGAAAGGAATCAGAGAGAAAATGACAGCCGGCCGAGCGCTGCGGGACGAGCGCTATGAGCGGCCGGTGTCTTTCCTCCCACACCGCTTGGCCGCCTATCACAGTGCAGCAGAGCGGTGTGGGGCGGAGACAGCCAGCGCTGTCACAGGAGGCTGGGCTCTCCTCTTGCAGCCTCCTGTGACAGTGTGTGTCAGAAAGGAGAACGGGTACAAGCACTCAGCGATCAATGATCACTGAGTGTTTGTACATAATTGAGGACCTGGTATGTATACTATATCCTCAATTATGAATGAACGGGAGTGATCTACATCCCCTCCTGTTCATTCATAATTGTAGTTATAGTAAACATACCATGTTATCAATGAACAGGAACACTCATAAAGGATTCCTGTTCATTGATAACAGGGGACACAGAAAAAGAGATTGAGGACTCTGTGTCCTCAATCTCTTTTTCTATATTTAAAGGGAAATATCAGGGGTCTGTTTAGACCCCCAATATTTCCCCGAAGCCCCTAAAAGTAAAGTAAAAAATAAAAATATTTAATAAAAAATTAATTAATAAATAAACATTGATTTAAAAAAATGAAAAAGTTTCAAAAAAAATAAAATATTAAAATTTAAAAAAAAAATAAAATAAAAACATGTGTGTGTGGGGGGGAGGTGCAGGGTACAGTTCCAGTGGTTGTTTATATAATGGAGGGGGGCGAAAAAAAATTTCTGCCCCGGGCGCCCAGAACTCTGGTTACGCCACTGGCTTCTAGTCCTACAAATTGATCCCTGTGTGCTTGTGGAGCTACTTGTATCTTAGGATCAGGTTGTACTCAGGACCCAGACTTCTCTATGGACTTCAATCTGAGTTGAGTTGTCATCAGAACAGAGGTAGAGGGGACATCTTTTAATGGGGCACTTGGTGTAGTTACATGTTATTATAGAGAGATTTCCTCTTTCTTCCTGTTGTGTCCATGGTAACAGAAGTTCTTCCAAATGGAACACAGATGGCAAAAAAAACTGCTGGGGTTTTGACCATTCCCTTCTTTAGCTAAAGCCTGGCTTTAAACATGCTTTCAGCAAATCTTATAGCTTCTGGTCACCAAGTCACACACTGGTCTTTATGCCTCAGTGATGATTCAGCCATAACTCAAAGCAGTCCTGCTGAAAAATGTTTTACTGTTCTGATGTGTGGATTGCAAAAATAAAGAGACGCTTATCTGGCTGCAAGAGTCACCTTAAAAGAGAACTATGGGGTAAGTGTTTTCCCCCATAGTTCTCTTTAGGGTCACGGGAGGACATATGCTAACTTCCTCCCGTATCAGCTCAGTATATAGCAGGGTATTGACGGCAAGTGACAGCGGGCTCTGCCTATCTAGAGCCAGCTGTGCCCACCCTGTCCGGTCTTCTGCTCAGTGCTGGAGGATCGTAAAGGGGAGAATCCCTGCGGGGAGTGGTGACTAACAGTCATCGCTCTCTACAGGGAGATAATCGGAAAGTGAGCGAGCAACGGTATGTGTTCGCTCACTTCCCGATCAATAGAACCGAACTGTGACAGCTTCTTTGTCACTGGTCGGCTCTAACTATGAGTATGAGTGGAAATCACTTTGAATCCTTTAAATCCAGAGCTGTTTCTGACGTCTTCTCTATCACAAAATGTCCTATTGTTATGGGTTTATTTACTCCCAGCATCACTCAACCTGGGAGAGTGAGGTCATACTATGAGTGCAGGGTGTCCTGGCTACCCCCCTGG
>NW_017306759.1:794637-803716 GCF_000935625.1 Nanorana parkeri | reverse complement strand
GCTCCTCCCCCGGGGGGGGGGGGGGGGGGGGCATTGCCATGCAGGTCTTTATTTACTTTGTAATAGTGTAGAAAGTGACACTGATGTAATCTTGTCAGTAACATTCTCTGCATGATTAAGGACGACCCAGCCTAGGCAAGAGGCAATGAAGAATAAGAATCTACAGCATCTTGTGAATGGTCTCAGGTCTTTGGAAAGGGTATGTAAAACATTAAACTAGAATAGCATACTTGCAGGGGTCCATTATGGGGAAACAGTGGTGAGGAGCTGTAGAGGCTAGGGGAGAGGTGTCCAGAGCTGGGCTTTAAAGACAAGCTAGTCACCTATGGATTAGAAGGTCAACTCTTATTGAGAGTCTGGTACACAATACCTGCCATGGTTTGAACTTCCTAGCATCTTCACATATGCTATGAGAGAACGGTCCTGTTGCTGCACTGCAGCCTCTGAGATCCTCCAAGGCTCTGACAATAACATGGATGGCAGTATAGACATTGTAGGTTACTCGTAGGCTGGAGACATCATTGTAACTATTGTGAATATCCTCCAGATTTTCATTTCCTGAACATTTATTTGTCAGGGTGACCAAAGAATCTGTCACGTTCTTCTGATCCATGAATTTGCAGTCAAATACTTTCTCCCAAAAATCCTTTACCCAATAGTCTCTCAGATCCGTGGAGGGGCGGTTCTTGTTGAGAAATTCCTTAAATCCAGGCATGGTTCCACTGTAAAGGGCTATCCCAACAGTCCCAGAAAGTAGGTTTGAATATGGATGCGGGGAGAAAAGGCTGGAGGTGGACCATGCTTCGCTGGCTACAAAGATTTTGTCAGTGACATTCTGTATTAGCATTTCATCCAGAATGGGAAGTAAGTTAATAGCATCTGAAAATGCAACAATAACTTTGGCAGTGGATTTTTTCATGTCCGCAACTATGCCCGGAGCGTTACGATCTGGTCTATCTGTTTGAATGCTTTTCATGAAGGCCACACATGCTCCTGCCTGGACAATTTCCTTTCTCACCAGTTGAATTCCCTGCTGTCCATAGTCATTATCCAAAGCCAACAAACCGACCCATGTCCAACCAAAGTGGAGCACCAGCTCCGACAAACCTTTAGACTGGAACATGTCACTGGGCACAGTCCTGAAAAAGGATGGAAACTTGGTCCGGTCACTCAGAAGAGGACTTGTTGAAAAATGGCTTACCTGTACAAAAGATAGAATTTTAATTTGGTTTATTTACAGATCTATTCACAAAAGGGTGAAGAGTTTGGAGAAGGGAGGAGAAGTGAACAATCTAGGACAACATAGCTGAACTGGAAAGTAAGCTGAATTGGAGAATTTTTCCAAATGGCCTACATTGTTCACTTCTTCAAACTCTTCACCCTCTAGTGACTAGCCCTGTTAGTGTTTAGACAACACGGCAATTTAAAGAATATAATAATGTTTTTTGGTATTTTTCTTTTTGGGGGGATTTACACATTTAGAAACTGCTGTGTTATATTACTCTATAATTATTTGTAAACCATTTGTCATGTCTGGAAACCAATAGCTTTGAGGGTACTAATTCCCTGACTTACAGAGCAGTCAGGGTCGTCAGGGTCACAGGAACTGTAGGTCCACTTAAATCTCTAGATGTAGAGAACGTGGGATAGGATGATTGCACGTGGATGTGGGTGTGAAAGAGGTGCAGAAGCGCCTAGTCTTCTCCAGAGCCCCTGATGGTGAGGATGTTGTGCTGTGAGGACAGCTTCCAGGGTGAGGCTCTCTTAAACACCTGTGCAGACCCGCTACCAAAACTGTGCAGAACAGCCCTGAGACACAGGACACAGTGGCAAGGGATAGTGCATTTGCATAGAACACAGAACAAACACTAGAAATGGAATACTCAAGATGCACAACACCGAAAAGGTCTACAGGGAAGCTGAGCAGGACAACACAGCGGGCAAAGCACAGAGGACACAGGAGGAAAGAGTAACTCATGATACACATGGAGAAACTGAATACATAAGATGCAATGAGAGACAGGAGGGAGACGCACATACCGAGTGTTTGGACGAGTTCTCGTACTCACCCAAATACTCCCGATGCTTACTCCGATACCAGAACTTCCGGTATCAGGAAGCCAGACGGCGAGTCATTACACACTGATAGCTTCCTGATTGGCCGGGAAGCCGGCTACATACTGCCTCATCAGCAGGGAGCATGTTGCTGGCTTCCCTGCCAATCAGGAAGCCGGGCAGCGAGTCATTACCTGCCCCACAGCCTCCTGAATGGCCAGGAAGCTGGCTCCATGCTTCCTCTGCACCTGGTTGACGAAGGAGCGTGCAGCTGGCTTCCCATGTAATCAGGAAGCCGGGTGGTGAGTCATTACACACTGCCCGGCTCCCTGAATGGGACTTCCGGTATCGGTATTCGGTATCGGCGAGTACCGTAAAAAAAAAAGTATTCGTACTCGAAACCGAAAAACCAGTATTGGTGCATCCCTAATATTTACTATAACTCCTGGCTTCCAGCTGGTTCACGTAGGTGCTGGTGACATCAGTGAGTTTTATTGAGGGTTGCTGGAAAAGCTGAGGCTCCCAAATACCTCAGGAAAGCATTTCATCACAATCCTGCAATAATGTCTTATGATATTCTGGTTCTGCAGATTTCCAGGAGATGGTGAGAAGGCCCAGTGACAACAGCATTGTCTACAGGAACCAGCTGAAATCCCGGTGGAAGGTATTTTTTACATTTTTTTCTCCAAGGTTTTATTGTTTCATTCATCTTTAACTTTTTTTTCAATGGGGTGGGGGCTGCAAGATAAGTGGACCTTGATTTTTCATGCTGGTCTTCTTTAATTCTGCAAAGGCCATAGTACAACCACTAAACCATCAAGCTTGTCCTCGTGTTATAATATGAGTTTAACAGAGATAATGAACCTTTCCTGTGAAGTAAATCAACTTTATAAGAACAACTTAGGAATCTTTACCTGGGGGTATCTATAGAGCCCCAAAATGTGAGCCATGGCAATTGATTGTGTGGAAACTGATGCACCAATAATAGAACTTAGGGGCACGTCATTAGGACATCGATAGTTTGGGATGGCTTGACTCTGTCCAGTAAGCACCTGTAGACTACCCTTTAAAGCCAGATGGAGATCACTGCAGGAGTCATAGGCCTGGAACCCCAAGGTAACATTTGAAAGAAGATTGGGATTCTCATTGATCTCATTCACGGCAAATATTAGAGCTTGGAGCTGCTGATAATTTTCAAAGTGAAACCTTCAAAAGGGACAAAAAGGAAAGAAAATAATATTAAGAAAAATTCTTATTGATGAACATGAACTACAATATGTGTAGAGACCCCAGAGTGGGTGAGTTGAAGCACATTAATCAATTTACAAACTGGACCAATGAAACTGAGTCAGGATAGGTGTGCTTATGTCCATTCATTGGAATGGCATTGTTGCCCAATGGCTATTGATTTGGTTCCCCAATTGCTTTATCTGAAAGTCCAATTAATATTTCTATATTTATTACTATAATACAGTCAGGTTACATATAAAGTAATAAATAGTCATACATATTTGTGTTTTTTCTTTGCTTGCTATGTTGGTTGAATGCTGGAGATCTGGACTACTGCTCTTACACACAATGCAGTGGCATGGGTCTTTAGGAGGCCAGAAATCCTCCCTTACAGTATTCCAGTCAATAGTGCTGCTTAAGAAGGGTGAACACTGGTAATTGGATCACTGTGCAGGTAACATATCAGACCTCAGAAGACTCACGCCATGTTATGTGTAAGAGCAGAGGCCTGAGCAATGATTCAACTGGGGCATTGAAGGGCTTTAAAGCCAGAGTGCACAGAAGGGGCAGTTCCCCACCAGAATATACATAACCCTATATTTGCAAACAAGCATTCCTTTTATTCAAAATGTGTGCCTGCCTAGATAAATCACCACAGATCCTGACTGTGAAGGACCACACCACAAAGTAGTTAGACAGGCAGGGCCGGATTTACTCTCTTTGCTGCCCCAATGCCAGGTTCCCCAATGCCCCCCCTGTATGCAGGCTGCATACAAGTGATCTCATCAACATCGCTGAGATCACTTTTGTACAAAACAAGCGGTGGCTTCCCCCGCTGTACGTTTAGCTCTGCTTGCCCAAAGCAGGGCTAAATGTACAGTAGAAAACAACTACCTGCCCAGCGCCCGGAACTGCATGTCCTGGCCGTCGGGAGATCGGAATTCCAGACCCCTGCTGCCCCTCTACTCCCTGCTGCCCCGAGGCCAGGCCTCGGTTGGCCTTGTGGGAAATCCGGCCCTGGACACAGGCAGCAGATACAGTATTTCCTTGGTAGCAATAGTTCTGGCACTTCAAAGTCATTGGGGTTAATTTACTAAGGGCAAATAGGTTGTTCACTTTGTAAACTTGGCTTAGTGAATGACGTGAAGCTCTGCTGACTTCCGTCATCCAATCTTGTGCAAGAAAAAAAACTTGATTGGGTACTCTTCACAATGTGAATGTTCACCACATTGACTAAGCTAAGGGAAAATTCATTTGCAAAGTGCAAATCCCTTTGCACAGTGAACAGCCTATTTCCCTTTAGTAAATCAACCCCATTATGGTTGAGATCCTACCATTTATTTCCATGTAGCCCTACATAAAAAGTTAGTTTAGTAGTGGGTAGTGATTGTATTGGAAATTTTATTTTGAACCATAAGAGCTCTGTAGTCAAGCCTAAGCAAGCCATAGATGAACATATACCTCACCAAAAATGATGGCTGGTGAGACATACAGTATTTCCATCCGTTGTTCCATTCCAAGAACTTTTCCAACAATTTGGGCAATGCCTGGAAGACCCCTACATATCTTTTTCCTTAGACATACAGTATCCAAACTATACTCAAGACATTCATGAACAGTATAAAGTAATACTCCACCTACAGAGCACAGGTGGTTTTTGGTGGCCTCTCTGTAAAGGAGACTTGTTCGTAGACCTTGTCCAGATACAGCGGTATAATGAAGCCAACCATGATATCTCCCATTCGTGTTGTCCCCTTCATCTCTGACATTTCCAGTTTGCATCTGTTGTCATGGAAGTACAATGCCAGTATGAGGTGAATCAGAGTCAACTTCCAGATAGCCGTATACAAAATGTCCATCTTGCTTTACGCTTTTTGGCAACATCTGTGGAAAAAATTGGACTCAATTCTTCAATGGCATTCTCACATAACTAGACTTGTTGTACAAACATAAATGCAAGAAGAAAGTACAAGATAAAGTACTGTAGTAGATGTATTGTCCTATAACATAGGCCAGCCGGTGTACACTCGTTGACCATCTAGTCAAGTAATGAATTCTATGGCTACAATTGTCTTATTTTGAAATAGCGGTATAATGTTATAAAGTCCTATGGCTGCAAATCAGTATATAAAGCAGGCATAGTCAAGAGGTTCAGCAGCCGTTTGATCGAGTAGTGAAATGGGGAAGATATGTAGGCTAGGCAGCTTGGATTGTAGAATGATTGTTGGTGCCAGATTGTTTTGATGTCTACTACAAAGGTAAAATCTACAGCCATCCAAACCTCAAAAATGTTGAAAAAAAACAATAAATAAAAAAAACCTGCCAAAGGGGAAGAAATATACTGCTTAGGTAAAGGCAACAAACCAGGAGCTCAGCTTCACCAAAAGCTTAGGAAGAAATGCTTGTAAGACTTAGGTGACAGCAATCAGTCAATGGACTGCATTGGACATGAGGACCTCAGAAGGGCTTAGACTGCCAGAGCCCAGGGCAGAAGAGTCTTCAGGGATGGGTCTAGCAGCCAGGCTGGGCAGTGAATCGGGCGAGTATATCTGTGTTATTTTGTTTAGGAAGAAATGCTTGTAAGACTTAAGTGACAGCAAGTCAATGGACTGCATTGGACATGATGACATCAGAAGGGCTTAGACTGCCAGAGCCCAGGGCAAAAGAGTCTCCAGGAACTGGGCAAGCAGCCAAGTGGAACCAAGCATCAGGTGAGTATATCTGAGTTATTTTAGCCTCTAGACCACATGTGTCAAACTCAAGGCCCAGGGGCCGAATCCGTCCCACCAGGCCATTTCCTAGACTTCTACTTTCAGATCTAGGTATTAAGTTATTACTAAAACCAGTGATAATGGAATGCAGAGGCAATTATGATAAAGATTAGATACATTTATATAGTCTTACAGATACCTTTGAGGGCAACCATAATGTTGAAGCGGCCCACGATTAAATTGAGTTTGACACCCCTGCTCTAGACCAAAAGAAGCATTTAACCCTTGCAGTGCCGGGGTAGCCCCACTGCAATGGGTAATTTCTTTACATGCCCAGAGTTGTTCTTTAGAAAAGTACTTTGCTAGGTAACGTATATTTGTTTGATTTGGATTCATTACTGAAAAAAAGATGGAGAGTTTACCACTTTAATGCACCTGCAAAGGGAGAATGAGGAGGTTAATTTGCTGGATACAAGAGGTGAGGGGCTTAATATACAGGTTGCTGCAGAGACAGGTGGGAGATTAGATGTATTTGTCACTTAGACCACGTATGTGCCACTACCATCACGTAACAGAGAGTGAATAATAACAGACGAGCCAAGGCTACACACATTGATTTATTTAATTATTTAACTATTTATAATTTTTTATAAATTAATATTTTATTCGTCTAAAATCACCTTTCACGATTTGAATATCACTATGAATTGTTGAAATAACCAAGCGCAACATACATACTTTCTCCTTTGTAAACGGAAGGGGAGGACTCTGGAACACTAGCAGTATTTATATTTGTGATCGCTGTGATCGGCCAATCGCTCCAATCACAAGGAATAGAGCCACTCTGATTGGCTCTGTGCATTCACAGACATTGCACACGCACTGGGGATGCACACAAGTAGTATACAGACGAATATGGCACACACTGGAACTCTTCCGCTGCCTTGTAAAAGTGGTGCCTGGGCTTCTGGTGTGTACCTGTGACTTCAAGGAGGATGAAGCTCACTGCAGGTGAGCCTGTGCTCTGATAGTGCATTGCTATCTATCTCCCACAGTTGGGAAACTCAGAGAGTAAGGGACTTCGCTTATCAGAGGCGGCTTGATGTGGCAGTGTGGCTTCCACATGTATTTGCAAATGTTTGCAACTAAAACCTCTTTTTTAACCCGATTAGTTAAACAGACTTTTGTTATTTGTTGTAGCTTGGTATTGTGTTGGGAACCTCTTTTGTACAATTATTTGTACAGAGTGCTGTTTTAAAATGTCACTCCAGTATACCACGGCCACCAACCCGCCATTTTAAAACAGATCCCAGCTAGGTCACTATCTACAAGAAGTGTGCATGTTCTCCCTGTGCAGGTTTCCTCCAGGGTACTCTGGTTTCCTCCCACACTCCAAAGACATGCTGGAAAGTTAATTGGACCTGTGCAAATTGGCCCTCTATGTATGCATGTGAGATAGGGACCTTAGATTGTAAGCTCCTTGAGGGCAGGGACTGATGTGAATGTGCAACTATGTACAGCACTGTGTATTTTGTTGGCTCTATAGAAATACCTGTAATAAATAAATACATAAATATGACAGTAAGCAAGTTGATAAGACAGGATGATGGTCTCCCATTAAAACAAATATGTGCTGCAGCGCTTAATTATGAATTCATCTTTACCCACGGTTTCCTCCTTGCCCGTCTGCACAAGACTCACAAATATCTGTAGAGAGTCTACCCAATGCAGCTTCTTTTGATGGGGTGACAACAATGCTGCACTGCTCCTGCAGTGCTTGGGCTGAAAAAAGAAAACTAATACAGCCCCCACATCTATAGACTGATAAGCTGCTATATGTTACAGTTGTGTTCTTGGGTTCGTCTACACCTTACTGCTTGGGTGTGGCAGTCATTCAGTGTCTGCGCATCTTGTACTTACTGATCTCTTTTAGTCGTCTCCTGGAGATGTGTTACAGAGATAGGTTTTTATAACCTCATCGGGATGGTTGGTAACCCTTTACACACAGAGGAGACCGTGACTCAAGTTGGGTAATTGAAGGATCCTCAGGGGGACCTCTCAGACCCGGGAGTAAGCGTAGCTGTGACAAGGTAAAATACATTCTCACTGTGCCCAAGTGATTCTAAATAATGAATCTACAATGTCTTCCTTTATTTCCTGTTTAACACACCAGCTGCTACTAATTGTCCCGAGTGATCTGAGCATATCACTTTTTCCACACACTATATACACTGTATTGCCAGAAGTATTGGGACGCCAGCCTTTACACGCACATGACCTTTAATGGCACCCCAGTCTTAGCCCGTAGGGTTCAATATTGAGCTGGCTCCGCCCTTTGCAGCTATAACAGCTTCAACTCTTCTGGGAAGGCGTCCACAAGGTTTAGGAGTGTGTCTATGGGAATGTTGGACCATTTGTGACGTCAGGTACTGATGTTGGACAAGAAGGCCGGGCTCGCAGTCTCCGCTCTAATTCATCCCAAACGTCTTCTATGGAGTTGAGGTCAGGACTCTGTGGAGGCCATTCAAGTTCCTCCACCCCAAACTCCCCCATCCATGTCTTTATGGACCTTGCTTTGTGCACTGGTGCGCAATTATGTTGGAACAGGAAGGGGCTGTCCCCAAACTCCTCCCACAAAGTTGGGAGCATGAAATTGTCCAAAATGTCTTGGTATGCTGATGCCTTAAGAGTTCCTTTCTCTGGAACTAAGGGGCCAAGCCCAAACCCTGGAAAAAAAACCCCACCCCATAATCCCCCCTCCACCAAACTTTACACTTGGCACAATGCAGTCGGGCAAGTACCGTTCTCCTTGCAACCGCCAAACCCAGACACGCCCATCGGATTGCCAGACAGAGAAGCGTGATTGGTCACTCCAGATAACACGTCTCCACTTCTCTAGAGTCCAGTGGCGTTGCTTTACACCCCTGCAACCCACGCTTTGCATTGCACTTGGTGATGTAAGGCTTGGATGCAGCTGCTAGTCAAGCAGCCAGGTAGGACTGAGGATAAGGTGAGTGTATCTTTTTTATTTTAGCACCGAGACCAAAAT
Source organism: Nanorana parkeri (assembly GCF_000935625.1). Lineage (NCBI taxonomy): Eukaryota > Metazoa > Chordata > Amphibia > Anura > Dicroglossidae > Nanorana > Nanorana parkeri. Next base: position 794,671 of record NW_017306759.1, on the reverse strand, counting down.
GAGCACCAAACCCTTGAAGTGTGAGGCTAGCCCC
>NW_017306759.1:790720-794617 GCF_000935625.1 Nanorana parkeri | reverse complement strand
ATATACACTGAGTGGCCAGATTATTATGACCACCTGACGTTTGTAGGCAAATTAGCTATAGTTAGCTATAATTTCGCGCAGAAGTTGCTATAGGGCCAGACCATTATAAATAGGGAAGCAGGTTTTTTTCTGAAGATACGGGTAAACAACACGATTTAACAGTCTTGGGATGATTGTTGGCGCTCGGAGCCATGGAGCGAGTATCAGCAAAACAGCAGAATGCGTTAAATGTTCAAGAGCAGCTGTTGTTAAGGTGTTTAAAGACCGGACTGTCAGCCGAAAATCTGGGTCTGAACGGGCAAATTGTGACCGTCAGCGACTAGTCAATGTTAGGGCAGAACGGGGGAGGGGCAAGTTAACAAAGGATTGCAAGTAATCTATAGATGTTCTACAGAGACATCACAGCAAAGGCAACCTCTGCCTGACTAAGACTTGAAATCTGTATGTCTGTACAAAGGGGAGGAGTCACTGCTCTAACTCCAATTTATTTGGGCTATTGAGCTCTGTAAACATTTGCCTTTTTTTTCCCTCAGGGGGTAAGGAGAAACCTAAAAACATATGAAAATGGCCTGAGAGCTCAACCTGTCTAGACAGGAACATATATGATATCAATGTGCAATGTTTGCATCTTTTTATTTTTTCATTTTAAATTCTGACCACAATACATTAATAATGAAAATATTTACAGAATGCTATACAGTCTCATTAACAACATGACAATCGCAAGCATTAAAAATGTTAAAAATACTAACAGGATGCAACTAACTTTGCAGTGGAAATCCCATTAATAACCCTTAGAAGATGCAAAGGACACAATTTGGGGGCCAGGTGGGCTAGTATGGGGAAAACAATGTCAGGACCAATGAACGATCTTGATTTGATTTACAGAAAAGTCAATGGACTTAGATAGTATTTTAGTTTTCATGAGGGCCAAAGCAAGTACAACATTCAACACGTTTTTTAATTTGCATTCCCAGTTTAAAATGTTTTTGCATCATGTGCTTGATTTACTCCCTTCATCTTTAAATATTCTCTGGAGTTCATAGAGGGTCGGAAAAGCATGATGAAACATTTAGGAAGGAACATAAAAATGACCAGTGCCCAGCTGGAGAATAACATTGCAAAAACTTCCATGGCCACAATGTATTTGCCCTGAGAACTGAGGGATGCTGGGATATAGGAGACCCAGACACTAAGGAAGGTCAGCATGCTGAAGGTAATATATGAGGCCTCGTTATAGACGTCAGGAAGTCTTCGAGATAGAAATGCTCCAACAAAGCTGCTGAAGGCTAGCAGACCAAGATATGCCAACATGACCCAAAAAGCAAAGGTTGATCCTTCATTGCACTCAATTATTATAACCCCAGGGTGGGTATTAATATTGTACTGCGGAAAGGGAGGTGTAAGGGACAACCACAGCAGGCAAACTATAAATTGTATGAGGAAGACTACGCAAATGATTGTGTAAGAAAAATTGTGGCTGGTGAATTTCTTAAGGGCGCTGCTTGGCCTGGTGGCCAAGAAAGCCAACACAACCATTATCGTTTTGGATAAGACACAGGAGATACAAAGAGAGAAAACAATCCCGAAGGTAGCTTGGCGGAGAAGACAATTCAGTGGTTGGGGATAACCAATAAAAACCAAAGGGCAAAGGAAACATAAGGATAAGCAAACCAGAAGAAGGCAGCTTAAAGAGTAGTTGCTGGCTTTGACAATTGGGGTGGACTTATGATCGATTAAAAGCTTTAGGATCGCGACTGGGAACAAAGAAGAAGCAACGCTGACAGAAGTTAAGGTTGTCCCCAATGGTTCATCGTAAGAGAGATACTCTATGGTCTTTTGGAGACATTTTGTTCTTTCTTTGTTTGGCCATTGGTCCCATGGACATCGGAAGCAGTCAAGAGAGTCTGAAAGTCAACAGAGCATGCATCAATTATTTAAAAAAAGTATATTTTAGGTTTAACACGTCTCTTAAAAAAAGCAAACTATGGAGTATACCAGATTTCATCTGGTTCTGGTAAATTTCCATAGCTCAGGTCTCTTGCTGTGATACACACAACATATTGAACATGATTGTTATATTATAATTTACAGTGACACTAAACTCAGGAGTTACAGCCTAAAAATGCATTCAAGTCCCTTAACTATGCACAACAACGTATCTTATCTTTGTTCCCCATGGTCCCTGTCTGTGTTGTAAAGTAGTCACGGCTCCAAGCTCACTCCTGTGATAGACTACAATCTCATGTCTAGTTTACTAATTTGTATTGAGATTGAGGTCCATCACAGGAGATCCTCAAATCATCTTCTGAATTGGTGCTGACACTGTCCTTCCTTCTGGAGGGGGGATACTTTTGTTCCACTCGAAGCTCGCTCCTGTGATGGTCAACAATCTCAATACAAATTAGTAAAATAAATGAGAGAATGTAGTCCACCATGGACACTTCATGGAAACGGCATACACTGATGACAGTGACCTCTTTCAGCAGGATAATGTGCCCTGCCACACTGCAACAATTAATGGTTGGTAAAGTAGTCACCGCTCCAAGCTCACTCCTGGGATGGACTACAATCTCAATACAAATCAGTAAACTAAACATGAGATTGTAGTAGACATGTAAGATGCGGAAAAATTTGGTTAGTTCGGATATTTCGTTATTTCGGAAATCAGGATTCGGATCCGAAAGTCAATTTGGTTCAGGTTTCGGATTCGGACTAAATCCGATTTTTCGTTCATTTCGTTGAATATTTGTTGCAAGAAAACCATATACAGATATTAATACTAAAGCTGAATCTCCTAGACCCGAATGGCATCGGGCATCCGAATTTCCAAATTGCATTCAGGAGCTCCCGAATGCCATTTAGGTCTGGGAGACTCAGCTTTAGTAATATATGTATATGGCTCCCAGACCTGAATGGCACACAGGGACCATGGGAAACAAAAGTAGTCACCCTCCAGAAGGAAGGACAGTGTCAGCACCAATTCATAGAGGATCTACAGCCGAGTGATACACAAATAAGATACAATGTTGTTAATAGTTAAGGGACTTGAATGGATTTTTAACATTTAACTCCTAAGCTTAGTGTCACTTTAAAAAGAATCCCCTGGAATGATATAGTCTAGTACTATGGTCCTGAATGGATAATGAGCAATGATTTAACCGTGGCATAGCAACCACTGAGCCCTGACAGAAAAGTGTTGCTCCCCCTAGATTATCCCTAGATGGGATTAAACCCAATGTATATGATGTGTACAAAGGTTTAGTAAGAGAACACCTATATACACCTATATACTTCTATATACATCATTGCAGTTTTTTCACATACTGTATTTATTAGCCGTAGAAGAATGAATAGCTAGCTGAGGCCGACTGATGAGTAATGCACTTGGACCTGTTTATTTTGAGTGAATCTTGATCTTGGTCAATCATGGTATCTGCACAGACTTTCTGTACACAGCCATGACAGGTCAAGCTTCTGAAGAAAAAGTTGATTATTGCACAGAATTTTCACAGCTGCTATCGTATGGTAAACACGGTTATATTTTTTGTTATTCAACCTGCGGCCTGAACGAAAAAAATATAAGAGATTCCATCATCCACGCTAAACAGTGTGGATTGAGGAATCTCCCTGTGTGTGTTTTGTATTCTGACAGCAGCGCCAGATGCCAGCGCAGTTCGGCAGAGGATTTTCCAGCATGTTTCTAATGATCGACTTAAAGTGATATTAAAGTCAAAATATTTTAAGCTGTTTCAAGTGTTGATAATATAATTTACAATGGATGCTGCTCCTTGATATCTAAAAGTTTTAATTTCCTGTAGAATCAGCTGGTCTCCCTGGGCACTGGCCCTGATATCCTGTTTTAGGGGGGGGGGGGGGATTTTGTCCTCTACATTC
>NW_017306759.1:777818-790638 GCF_000935625.1 Nanorana parkeri | reverse complement strand
TGGGGGGGGGGGGGCTTCTTTCCCTTGCAGGATCCTATGGATCCACCCTTGTGTGTGCTAATAAGCTGTGTGTCTTCACTAACATACAGGCACAGAAGGAAAGCCACTCCCCTCCTTCCTACTCCCCACTCCTAGTAGATGGACAGCTGGTGAAGACCGTCCTCTCTTCCTTGTGATCTTGTACTGGATAGGAAGTTCAGGGCAGGTGAGCTGAGAGAGTGGGAGCAGCTGTTTGGAAACACGATGAGTGTAAAGGCTGTGACACACCGCACGCAAAGCAGCGCGGAGCGGTGGCGCGCTGCCTTCGCCAGCAGGGTGTCATGTAATTTTCTCCCCGGCACAACAGCTTGCATAGCTGAGCGTGCCGAGATGTAAAACTTCATTTTCAGCCAATCGGCTCGCGCGTATAAACCTGCGCATCAGGATGCAACGTCTGGCTGGTTGTTACGCAAGTGCCGATTGGCTGAAGGTGCAATCATCTGCCGGACAGTTTTGCTTCGCTCTACATGGCTTTGCGTGCAGTGTGTCACGGGCTTAAGTGTTTAGGCAATTATGTAAAGAAAATACTTTGCCGGGCAATGTGTATTTGTTTGATGTGGATTCATTATTGAAAAAAGATAGAGAGTTCAATACTACTTTGATTTGGAACAACAACAACAACCTCTACACAAACAATACTGTCTGAATTCCCGGCTTCCTGGCGCAATAATATAAAAAGTAATAAGAAAATATATATATATATATTACTTGCCTGTATGATTTGAGACCTCACCAAGTGGACATGACACACAATGAAAACAACATGCCGGTTCCTTTTCTGTTATCACCTTCCTGTAACCTGGAAGGCAGCTCAGCCTACAGACAGAAGGAGGCACCTAAACATGGAAAACAGTAATAGTAATAATTAGGGAAGCACTGATACCGATACTAGTAGTAGGAAGGCCCTGTTCTGGCTGGAGAGGCCCCGGGGGTGGCAGGCTGGACATACCAAGAGTGGACAGACTTTCTTGTTAATCAGGAAGCTGGGTGGCGAGTCTTTACACGCTGCCTGGCTTCCCGGCTAATCAAGAAGCCAGGTGGTGAGTCATTACGCGCCACCTGGCTTCCTAAATGGGACTTCCGTTACTCGGTAATTGGTATTGGCGAGTACCGAAAAAAAATTATCGGTACTCGTGCTCGGTACCAAAATACCGGTATCGGTGCATCCCTAGTAATAATAGTATTAGGGTACTGAAATGACTTCTGCTTTAAGGAGAATTTGGCAGAGCAATTACTGAGGTACAAATCACAGCCTAGAAATGTACAATCTGCCCAGCATGTAATGATCTAGTAAAAAATGTATTTTAATATTTTTGTGTAGCCCCATCACCTTCTGTGAGGTGGCTACTAGAAATGTAGTGATTGCCAGTAGTCAGTCAGGCTGGATTATAATGTAGATGGTGTCAACAGGCAGACAAAGTCCTAGTCAAGGGTCAAGCTGGGATCAATACCAGATGGTATTTAATTCATGTTTCAAAGCCAGAATGTAGAGCTGGAACAAAGTTGAAGTTTGGAGTTAAATTAGTGGCAGACAGAAGTTAGGCATTTCAGCTCTCGTCTGAGTGACTTCTTCACTGAAGGATGGTTGGAATAGATGTGAAATGTCAAGAATAACCACCAAATCCATTTTTTTTAAATTTCCTACCAATTGAATAATGATCTCACCTGCTGGTCTCTGCCAGGCCACATCAAGGCACTTGAATTGATGATGAAAACGTCACCAGAAGGTGCTTTGGTGTCATAAATGCCAACCTTGACCTGTTGTACAGCACCTTCTGTGAGGTGGCTACTAGAAATGTAGTGATTGCAGAGGCTTTAGTCAGGCTGGATTATAGTGTAGATGGTGTCAACAGGCAGACAAAGTCCTAGCCAAGGGTCCAGCTGGGATCAATACCAGATGGTTTTTAGGTTGGAATACAGGCGAAATGTCAAGAATAACCACAAAATTCATTTTTTTATTTATTACCAATTAAATAAGGATCTCACCTGCTGGTCTCTGCCTGGCCACATCAAGACACTTGAATTGATGATGAAAACTTCACCAGATGGTGCTTTGGTGTCATAACTGCCAACCTTGACCTGTTGTACAGCACCTTCTGGAGTAAGCTGCCAGTTCACAATGTCATAGACTGCAGGTGGGTCTCCATTCTCATCAAAGTAAAGTTCCCTCTCGTTACTCATCTTCACCCGGACCTTCCTGATATAGGGAAGGAGCTGCAAAAAATAGGAAGCACTCATATCTGGGCCTGTGTTGCACTGACACCATCTTTTGACATCATATATTGCACTACATCAGAGACCCATTGTGAGCAGGTTAGATGGTGGAAATCTCTCTGAAGTGAACAAAATTTGTAATTTGTCACAGGAACTGTTGTCCCTATGATTTCGCTCTGCTAAAAACATTTGGATAACTCCTTATCATCTGTCTGTGTGACAATGGTCACCGGGACAAATAGAGGTGTTACTGTTTCCATCAAGGACATAGACAGCAATACAAACTTGATAAAATGTCTAACCCTTCTACCCTCCATCCACTTATACTGCATTGCATAGAGAAGCACAGAAACCCAGAGAGGATGTCACTAGGTCCATAATAAGGTATGTAATGAAAATGGAAAAGGTTTTATCGAAAATTTTTATCAGCTGTTATTATTTTGATGGGGGAAAGGAAGAGCCAACATATGCAGATTAAATTCAGCTTTAGTATTATTCACTATATTCAATAATATTAATGGTATTATTATAACACAGATTTCTTGTCCAGTAGGTCTATAGAAGAAAACACACTCAGAAAAAGGAAGATTTGCGTTAAAGTGCATGGCCAGTCAAAACTTTTATAGAGGGTTATTCACATATCTGCCAAAAGATCTAGCCAAAGCTTTGGCTGATCCTTCAGCTCACATCAGCCACCAGAGCCCTTCAGCTTAGTCGAACCAAAGGCAGCCGAGCCGAACGCATATGCCTTGGGTTGGGTGAGCCGAAGTGACAGCCAAAGCGGGGAGAGCGGTCTTCCGAAGCAGACTGAGTTCTCCGCTACTGACAACAACTAGGTGAAGCCAGCCATAATGTCACGGCTGGCTCCACCCAGTTTTTGTCAATCAATGACAGGCCAGCATCCTCAGGTCATGTGAGGACACTGGGCTGTCATTAAATGACAACAAGTGGATGGAACCAGCCGTGACACCACAGCTGGCTCTGCCCAATTGTTTTGATTTGTCTGGGACCTGTGGGCAGACTGTCAGGTGCCGGACAAATGTAAACAATCGGATGGAGCTAGTGGTGATGTCACCGCTAGCCCCTCCCAATTGGTTATATTTTGCCGGCATCTGTCAGAATGTCATTCTGCGGTGGGAGTTCGTTGTGTGCGGACGGGTCAGCGAACGGCAGCGAGTTAACTGCTGGAGTTTCGGCTCAGCCGATCCAGATGTTCGATCAGCTGAGTCGAACAGCTTCTGCACTTTGGCTCAGCCAAACATGCAGAACATGTTCGGCCAACCGAAGCCAGCCGAAGGCAGCTGATGTATTGCTGATTTTAGCTGATGTATGGCTGGAATCAGCTGTAGAGAGCCGAAGGGAATAGCCGAACGCCGTTCAGCTCAGTTCACTTCTGCTCGGTTATTCATTCGGCTGCCTTCAGCAGCTTAGTGGATAACCCCCCTAGTTTTGGATAGTGCAGGGAAGAGTTAGAGCTCCCCTCACTTCCTGTCCTGCTGACAACATTTAACCAGATTGGAAGTAAGAGGAACTCTCCAACTGCAACACAGACAGAAAAAGAGCTCTTTTTTTGTAGAGTAGAGTAGAGGCATTGCGGTCATCGGAAGCCCGCCCCTCGGGGGGCGCGGCTTTCGATCATCGCAAGTACTATCTGCCTGTCCAAGATGGGCAGATCGTACGTTTTTTTAAATTTCTTTGTTTCTGTCTCTGTTCCAGATTTTCCCTCACTTCTTGTCTTGTGAAATTGTAGTCAGCAGGATAGAAAGTTAGAGAAATTATATTTAAATAAAGCCTCAGATAGCAGTAAAAATCAGGCAGGGGTTCTTATCCTTCAGCACTCTATCCTTAACTAGAAAGAAACATTTCTGGCTAGACATACACTTTAATGTTTACAAAGAAGTTGTCAAAAGAACCGATCCCTGCACTGGCTTCCACTCGCCCAAAGGATAAAATTCTAAATATTAACAATCACTTACAAAGCCATCCACAATTCTGCCCCCGGATATATCACAAACCTTGTCTCAAAGTATCACCCTAACCGTCCCCTCCGCTCCTCCCAAGACCTCCTGCTTTCCAGCTCCCTTGTCAACGCCTCCCATACTCTCCAGGATTTCTCTAGAGTCTCTCCCACCCTCTGGAACTCTTTACCCCACCCTGACCGTCTATCTCCCACCTTTACTGCCTTTAGGTAATCCCTAAAGACTCATCTCTTCAGGGAAGCCTACCCCACCTCAACCTAACCACTCAACCATCACATACTCAAACAATTCATCCCCACACAGCTACCTCCTCATGTATCACTTGCCCCTCACTTTTAGATTGTAAGCCCTCAGGGGCAGGGCCCTCCTTACCATCTTGTCTTGAATTGTATTGTGATTGTAATGGCTTTGTTATATTGTAAAGCGCTGCACAAACTGTTGGCACTATATAAATCCTGTATACTACTACTACTACTACTAATAATAATAATAATAAAAGAAATAGATTTTTAAAGGTTTACTTTTTATTATGAGTTATCATATTAGGTAATATTTGCCATTAATTTCTAAATTATCATAGTATAGTATAATATAGTCTTCTTCTCTGTCACATTACCTGCCAGGGTTTGAAATTCCAGATGTTAGCACAACTGCCTTGAGGGCCTGTTTCTTTTCTACAGTTGTTCAGGTCTTCCAACGCTTTGCCCACTGCATGGACAGCTGTGTAGACGTTGTATGCGACTCTCACGGTAGAAGCATCGTTAAAGCTGTTCCGAACGTTGTCCAGGTTTTCATCTCCTGTACATTCTTTAGCAGCAGCCTCTGAAGATCTATTGATGGTCATTCCACTGGAAAATTTGCAACCAAAGGCTTGTTCCCAAAATATTTTCATCCACTTCCCTCCTAAAGGTGTTGAAGGGTGTATCTTGTTGAGAAAGGCTTGAAACTCAGGAACTGTTGCACTGTGGAAGGCAAAGCCAACGGTTCCCAACAGAAGCTTTGAAAATCTTGTCATAGCAGCAAGGGTTGAGGTGGACCAAGCCTCGCTAGCTATAAATATTTTACTTGAGATATTCTGCCGCAGCATCTCATCTAGGACAGGTACAAAGTCAATATCGTTGGAGAAGATTACAACGGTGTTGGCTGTTGACTTTTTGATTACATTTACAATATACAGAGCATTGCGGTCTGCCTGGTTTCTAAGAATGGTCTCTGAGAAGGCCACACAAGCTCCAGCCTTCAGCAACTCTTTTGTAACAAGTTGGATTCCCTGTTGACCATAGTCATTGTCCACAGCCAACAGTCCCACCCAAGTCCAATTCAATTGTTTTGTTAACTGAGCCAGTCCTTGGGATTGATAAATGTCACTGGGTACAGTCCTAAAAAACGATGGGAATTTTGTCCGGTCACTCAGAAGGGCACTGGTGGAGAAGTAGCTGATCTGTTGGGACAGTTCCCATGAAGAAATTTCTATGCTGATCTTAGAGCATTTAAAATTGAGACCAGGATCACGACAATATATATTTAGACACTTCTTACCTGGGGGTATCTGTAGAGGCCAAGAATGTGGGCAACTGAAATTGAGTGTGTTGAAATGGAATGTCCAATGACGGAACTCAAGGGAATATTGCGTAAACATCTGTAATTTGGGATGACACCACCAGATCCTGTCAATATCTGTAAAGTTCCTTCTAGGTCCTTATGGAGCATAGTGCAAGAGTCATATGTTTGAAAACCAATGGAGATATTGGGAAGAATGGTGATATCCTTGTTAATTTCCTCCACAGCAAATATCAGGGCATGTAGATGCTGGTAACTCTCAAAATGGAACCTAGAGGATCAAGAAGAATACAAAAGTATAACCATACCTGTGCCAATGGCGATATTTTCCAAGGGACAAAGAATAAGAACTCTTACTTCTCATTTTGAATTTTGGTGGTTAAACCCATGACCTAAACACAGTTTCAACTGAGACCGAGGAATGACAGACCCAACCTCTTTTTCACACATACCTTTTAATGGTGGGAAGATTTTCTGATTATAAATTCAATCTCAAATGCTTGCTATGAAGAAGGGGGCTCCTTGCAGCCCTGAGCCCCTCTCTCAGCTCTCCAGCCCTCCCCTGCACCTTGTGGATTCCCCCTTCCTGGCTTCCAGTCTCCCCCCAGCTACAGCAGCCTGGGCTTTGATCTCTGACACAGAACAAGTAGATTAAATGGGTCATCTGCAGATCTTGTAGGCTGTACACTAAGCAGACCTGCCTGTCCTCCCTGTTGTAGGTTGCTGAGGTCTGCTGACACTTGCTGCTCCTCCCTTCTGTGTACTTCTGAGGTCTGCAGAGATCTGTTGTTCCTCCCTGCTGTGTACTGCTGAGGTCAGCAGATATCTGTGGTTCCTCCCTGCTGTGTGGTGCTGAAGTCTGCTGGGACTTGTTTTTTCTCCTTTACTGGACTTACCCATCTTGTGCCTTGCGAACCCTGCGGGATTAACTCTTGCGTCACCACTGATTACTGGATTACCACCACTGTGACTCTGGACTTACTCTTTCCTGTGCCCCATTGCCTACCTTCTGGCTTTACCCTCTTATTGCCCTCCAACCTCCAGGACATAACCCTGGCCTTGTATACAAGAATCGCCCAATAAACACTCTGCACATCAAACCCCGTGTGATTCGTCACTGTGTGCTCTCTCTCTCTGCACTCCCAGGTTGTCACACTTGCCGAATACGTAGGTTATGGCAGGAAGACTTCCTGTACCACCAAAGCACAAGGAAAGGAAAGGAGTGAGGTGGCAGCTCATGGGATAGGTGTAGAGAGCTTCTCCGCACCACAAATTTATACCAGGATTGGTGATAATGTCAGCATTGTAAATTAGTTTAGTGCCTTCAGTTTGGGGTGGACTGATTGTTATTGTGAGAGAAATGAGCAGCTACAATAGGAAATAAAGAATTGCCTGGTCCCTGGACAGTAAACAGGCCTTCATTGCAAGATATTGGGTCTGATCACACTCCAAGAACATTCATTATCTCCGGATAACCTTTTCAAGTTGATATAAATATAGTACACTTATGAATTTTACTTTTGCCCAAAACTTGAGGTATCCAGGCCATTATCTACCATTGAACAGGATTTACTAGAAGATCACAATAGACTGGGCTAAAATTGGGAATCACATTGATTTTGTTTTATACGAGTGTTGTTAATGAGGTAAGAGCTAGTACTCTCCTTTCAAAATCCTGTATGTGTATTATCATACCCATTGACCTCAGGTGCGTGTCCAGCTCAAACTTTATTTTGCCTAAAGTAAGGTAGCATTTGATCCCCTGTCCAGTTTTTACTGCTAGCAAGGGCTCAGTTAGAGAGATTTCCTCTCACTTCCTGTCTTACTGACAACGTTGTAGAAGACAGGAAGCGAGGGGAACTCTCCAACAACAACACAGACAGCATTTAAAACACTTTCTTACTAGAGTAGAAGAAGGTCATTGGACTTTTATTTCTGTCTGTGTACCCGTTGCAGATTTTTCATCACTTCTGGTGAATGTCTTGTCTCTAACTGAGTGCTAGATAGCAGGAAAAATCCATCGGGTATTCTAACTAGGGCTGGTAATGATTACAATATTCGTGTTCGATTAATCAAAATATTTTTTAATCGATTAATCAATTAATTTCGATTAATTATAACGCACATACAGAATCAACTACATTGGCCTATACACATACAGCACAGTAATGAAGTAATAAAATGAACTAGGATCACACTAATCCAGCACGTTATTAATCTTACGTGCCCCACTCAACATGGCCGCCGCTTGAGTGGGGCAACTCAGAATAATAACGTGCTGGATTAGTGTGATCCTAGTTCATTTTATTACTTCATTGCTGTGCTGTATATGTACAGGCCAATGCCGCGGCTGGCGCTCGTGCAGAAAGTTTCTTGGGCAAACTCACTGGCACAAGTGGCTCCGTCGGCTAACGAAGGGGGGAGGAGTCCGGTGACGTCACGGACATCGACGTCACCGGACTCCTCCCCCTTCCTTTTGTTAGCCGTCACGGACATCGACGTCACCGGACTCCTCCCCCCTTCCCTTCGTTAGCCGACAGAGCCATTTGGGGAAGGGGGGAGGAGTCCGGTGACGTCGATGTCCGTGACATCACTGGATCGCCGACGGGACTCCCGGAAGCCGGCGGAGAGGTGAGTGTTTTCATTAGCGATCAAAATAATTTTAATCAATCAAAAAGTTTAACGATTAATTGAGAAATTAATCTTTAATTTCCACAGTCCTAATTCTAACCCTTGCGCTGACATTCACTTTAAATGTACTTATATTTAGCATTCTTTGCCCCCCACACCCACACAGACACACACACACACACACACACACACACACACACACATTCTAATGAAAATTACTTTCAACTTTCAAAAGCGTAATTTTTAATTGCATACCTTATTTTAGACCCAATTACATAATCTCTGGGTCTGTGTGCTTCTCAATACAATGCAGGAAGATCATGACTGGTGGGAGGGCTGCACATAGCTTCCCGAAAACATCAGAGCACCCTGCATCAGTACTCCTCTGAAGAGCCCTCAGCCCTGATGCAAGCAGTGGGCTGGTTCTTGGGAGGAGTGATGCAAATATCAAAATGCTTTGATGGGTTGTTGTCAGTCTGGAGGAGTGGCCATTGCTAGGCAGGCTACAACTACATGCAGACAACCCTAGAAAACACCCACATGCGATGCAGAGCCTCCATGATTGAAAGAACTGGAATGCAATGAATGAAAGAAATGGGCCAGGGACAGTCAGGCTGGGTAGGGAAGGGCTCAGGCTTTATCTGCAGCTTCTAATGCACATTGTGAGAAGCTCCCAGTATGCAGTGAAATCAGAGGAAGCCATTTCAGTCCAGTAGAGGAGCCGGTACAACTGTGCAAGACTGAAGGGAGGGCCGGATTTCAGCTATAAAATCCATTTTCAGTGTAGTTGAGGGATCCATAGCTTAGGAACCTTGCAGATCCTAAAGCTCACCTCCAAACAAAATGTATTGGATGGAGAAGAGAATGGTTAGGATGGAGATTGGAGGTGTTTTGGATGGAGAAGAGATTAGTTAGCCTTTACCAGGTTCCTCTAAAATGTCTCCAACGAGGACACAGAAACAAAACCACACTTTTTGCACAGTGTAGAAGGGCTGGAACTCGTATCTTCCTGTTCCCAAGATTACTGCCCCCCCCCATCCTTTTTTTGCCCTGGTGTCACAGAGACAAAGTGAGGGAAAATCTTCCCTATGGGGGTGACAAAAATAATAAAAAACCTTCCAGAAATGTTAGCTCCTCCCCAATCTATCTAAAATTTACAAAAATTTGGTCTGGTTATAGGCTTTAATCCTCAACAACTGTAATGTATTTATTACTAAAAAAACAGCATAAAAATACATAACACATATAAACATATACAAATATAAAAGTAATTCAAAGCTGACCAACAAGGCTCAGTTTTACTACGGCTGATAAGGGTTGAAACATTTGAATTATTACTTCTTTGTGCCACCTTTTCAGTTGTCCGGTATTGTGAGCTATGCATAGTCAGCTGCTCTGCTATATTGTGTCATGAAGGAATATTCATGTCATTTTGATTATGTTTTGGGGAACAAAGGAATAAAAACTACACCGTGTTTGATGAATGTGCTTCTATAATAATAATAATCTGCCAGTTCTGATTTTGGCTTCAGAGTATCTTCGAGCACAGATTTTTACATCTGGTATTTAGGGATGAGCTTTTGGGTTTGAGTGGCGCGATGGGTTTGACCCGAACCCAACATGTTCCCAATTTATTGAAAATGCAAACATTAGCCAAATTGCTCATCTGCCGAGTCTCCCTCTGTGTCCTGCCAACCAATGACACTGTACATGTTGCATAGGATCCAGAGGCATAATTATGGATGAGCTTTTGGGTTCGGATGGGCCATGAGTTTGACCTGAGGTTAAGCTGTTTGCTATTTATTAATGGTATGAACGATTTGGCCCAATTGCCTGTCTGCCAAGTCTACATCTGTGCCCTGGCCTATGGCACCCCAACCAGCTCCTGGCAACCAGGAGCTTGATGGGATGCTAGCCAAATGTGTCAGGTTGTTAGTAGTTGGGTGGGGAGATATGTATGGCCCTTAACAACTCCTGCCCGACTCCTAGCAACTTGGATGCTCTGTTGGGGCGTCAGAGACATCACTGGTTGCTAAGAGCTTGGCGGGATGCCAGCCATAGTGTCCCAGGTTGCTAAGATCCAGATGGGGAGATGTGAAAGGGCCATATAGCTGTCTTCATGGGTTGGCAAACTTTCACTAACCCGCGGAGTGGTGTCCCCCCTTCAAGTGGCTTCCCAGGGCATGTGCAATATGTACCATATGTGTCATTTTCTGGATACACCACTGATAGGATCATTGGTTGCTAGGACAGAGGTGGCCGTGGATTTGCTTGAACATTCGCGCTAACCAGATTGTTGGCTGGGTTTAATGAAAGTCCAAGCGAAGTGAACCCAGGCACCTACAGTTCATCACTACTTGTAATAGATGGAATCACTACTTGCAACTAGGGATGTTCAGATACTAGTTCCGATAACAGTGCTGATACTTGGCATTTTCATGAGAACTACCAGGGTTGCAGCGGTTGCAGCTGGGACCGGGCTCTGGCGCTCCACCACTGTCCTGAAATCATTAGTATTGTTTTAGAAAAACTGTCACATGACACTAAACAAAAATGTATCAGTACTTGTACCTGCAAAAATGGTATCTGTGCATCACTTATATATGTTTATAAAAACAAAATCATACATTAAAACAGAGATGTAGAAATTCCAGGAGCTCCGTGTGCTCCTTACAAATGACAGCTGCCTCCTAACTTTTGTATCTTTCTCTAGTCTAGTCGTGGAGCTGGAAAAGTATCTGTACTTGTACTTGTACCGAGCACTGTACTTGCTATCGGTGCATCCCTACTTGCAACATATGGCGTACAAAGCATATTATTGGATACTGAACTGCTTCAGATTTTTATTATTGTTCATATTTCAACGATCAGAACAGGTAATTACGTTGTACATGTGGTTTTTGGAGGTTTCTCAGTGAAGGAGACATGGTGGTAGACCTTATCCAAGTGAAGAGGAAACACGGCTCCAATTATGATATTCCCCGGCTTTGATAATCCTTCCAGCTCTGTAATATCCAGTATGCACCCTCCATCCATGGCATTAATAACTGGTATAAGCTGGGATAAAATGACGACACCGATTACTGCATGCATACTAGTCATTCTGTACTGATTATTAGCAAGGAGCACCTGGAGGAAGAAAAAAGGGAAATATATATATTAATGTATAACAAGAAATGAGCTACAGCTACAGCAGTTTTACAGTAGAATCATGGCGCTTCTTCCTATAACTTATAAAGAGGTTACAGCATGCAATTAGATGTAATTTAATGTGAAAGAACATGTACAAATATAACATTTTCATTTGCACACAATCTTTTTCAGCACACATTATATATACACACACACACACACACACACACACACTCTCATTTAAAACCATGAGGAGCTGCATATTATACTCACAATACAAAGCCGTGTACTCCCTTCTGTTTTGTAGTGAGAATGAGTCCTCTTCAGCTATATCAGAGTCTTATAAAGCCTCTGCGTCCTGGAGGATTGCACAGAGGACCAGTAATAATAATGTCTCTCTGCTCCAATAATGTCATAATAGGTGTGCCGGTGGGAGCAGACCCGGGAGCAGGATGATCCATTAACGGAATTATCAAATTCCCACTAGTAGATAAATATAGATTTCATACATATGAACATTTCACTGGTTGTAGATAAATGTATCCTGTCTGGGTAACTAATACGACGGACATCTGACAACCCCAAGAGGGGTGTATTGCTTCAGACCTGAAGAAGAAAGGTCAACTCTCGAACTCTTGTCTTTTGCATATTATGTTAGTCCAATAAGAACGGTATCATTGCATACTGCAATACTCTGTTTTTGTTTTTTTGACATCTTGTCTACTGGACGGCTTACCCATTTACATGATATACAGTATATATATATGTAGCGTTCACCCCCAAAGGAGCTGCTGGCTAACCGGGTCTTCCATAGTCTATCTATGGGATTTTAGCAACCTGGCTGCCCCAATAGCACTTACCACCCCCTGTGGTGACCGATAAAGCAAGATCCAGACTGTAGATGTGATGCTAAAGGAACTTAATTGAAGAACTTCAGGGAGAGAGGTTTAGGGCTAGGATCATCTAGGTTGGTGTAGACTCCTTTTAAGCGGTAGAACAAAGTAGCTGCCTCCACAGACTAGGACCTTTAGGCCAAATGTGGTTATCTGTGTTCAGAGCACCTGGCTGAGCAGTACTTGAATCAGACGTCACCAGTCATCTTCATCCTTGGTATCAGTAGTAAGTAGCCACTGGGTACCCAGACTCAGTCCTTAGTGTAAACACATGGCTTGGCCTCCTAGGCTTTAGGCCTAGCCAAATCAGTCAATCCATAGCAGTCTCACCCCCCCCCCCCCCAAAGAGGCCCCAGGGCGAAGAAGAGCCAG
>NW_017306759.1:776021-777472 GCF_000935625.1 Nanorana parkeri | reverse complement strand
CCCCCCCCCCCCCCCAGACAGGGCCCAGGGGAGAAGAGTACCTCACAAGGTCCACCCTGAATATTTATGTCCTCTCCCAGCATGTAACGCTGGCCATGAACTTCCTAGTGATTGGTCAGGGAGACATAGATACTCATAATATTCCCTTATTGGTTGCTCTGCTATGTGGCAAGGATACACCCAGCAGCAGGCAGATGCAAACGATAACAGATTGCACACACTCTGTGCCAGCTAAAGGTGAAAGGGAAAATTACACACAGCTGGAAAGGGTGCAGGCTGCTTCTCCTTTAATGTCATGATAGGATGATGGGTGTAGGTCTTTGGCGCTACCCTGAAGTCTAGGGGAGGATTTGTGGACATTAGGTTCCTTCCTCCCCTGATCTGAGGGTCTCTATTTGGGAGAGTCCCTAACCCAGTACTTGGTGGTCGACCTCGAGGAAAGGGGTCCATCTGGCTTTAGCTAGATGGAACATAGTGCTCTGCGCCTCTTCAGAGCCTTATGCCCTGGGGGGACAGGGAAGGGCCCTTTCTCTTCAGGAGAAGGACCAACTATGACACACCCATGGGCATCTTTATTTGTGTGTGCTTCCCATGTATTTTTTTTGGTTCACTTCGGTGTTAGTTTGCACACCCATCGCAAACAAACAAAAAAAAGATAGGTATACCAGTGGGGTCAGACTTGGGGTAGTTGTATAGTTGCACTGCCCTAGATTGATGGATAAAGAAAGGTGAAAACAAATATTTTACTAAAAATCAAAAACATGACAATGATTTATGATACACAAGCAAACTAATGTCACCCAGATAGGGTTTTACATCTACTTTAGTAATGAGCTATGACAATAAAACAATTATGAAGTTAATGCCAGAAATAAAGGTAAGTGTTACATACAAAAAAAACATATTTTTAGAAGATGAAAATATATTCAAAGTTTCATTAAATCCTTTTGTGACCAGAGGGCATTGAAGCATCGATGTCCAGTGGGTCCAGAATGCATCTGTTAACTTGACAAGAACAAAAATGGTGCATATTTATTTATTTATGTCACATTCACCTAAACAGTCACTAGAAGTGCATCTTTACTGGTACACGTATTTTAAATTTTAATGAGTGATTCACCTACAGTGAATCTTTGGTGCTTTATACATAAATAACTAATTTGGCTAGCTAAATCATCTCCTATTGTTTCCTTTTTAAAGACAATAAAGCTTTTCTCTCGACAATGTTTTATTAAATTCCCCCAAATTTATGATGATTGGATGACAAATGAAAAAATATTTGAAAAATTAAATTTTTTTAGAAAACACTTTTCAAAGCCATTAAATAGAAGTAGATTGTGTTAAATGCTTGCTTAGTCTTGGGCACTGGTGGAACTACCGGGGTTGCAGTGGTCACATCTGTGACCAAGCCCACATGTGTGACCAAACCCTGGTGTTCTGCCACTTGGGGG
>NW_017306759.1:769342-775991 GCF_000935625.1 Nanorana parkeri | reverse complement strand
GGGGGTCGGAAAGGAAGAAGAGGGCCCAGTAACTGCCAAGGTGGGTGGTGGTGGTGGTGGTGGTGGGGGCCTTCATGGTTTCTTGCCCTGAAGTTTTTATTTATGCCTCTGGTCTGGGGGGGGGTTGTTTAATAGATGAACATCTCCTCCATCTCCCGGAAAAGCATCCAGTGGTCTCCTCTGCACCCGGAATGTGGGCAGGCCCTAGACATTCTTACATACAAGGCAGGACTGTTGATGCAGGACAGTTTCAGGAATGGGAAAGAGTGACTTATTGGTATAGATCATCCAGTGGTGAGGATGCTCCTGCCACCACCATACTAAACAAGAGTTTAACTCTTACTACACAAAGTGGGAGCCACAACATGTTATGATTAATGGCTGACCTCGAGTACAGCTTAAAACGTCTATATTTTTTTTTCCTGTGTACTGGCCACTTTAAGAAAAGTATTATTTCTAGGTTACAGCTGTCATTCATCTGGCTTTGTTTATAAATAAAGTCATGTGACCACTAGTTGGCATCTGATTGGGAACCACTCATTGGCTTCCAATTATTTGTGGAGACGGGGAACTGTCAGTCTTAATGATATCTCATTCTTACACTGTACTAATGTACCCCAAAATTCATTAGATGCCGCCACAGTACTAAGTAGGGATGCACAGATACCGTTTTTTTGGTATCGAGTACGAGTACTGATAGTTTTTATTCGATACTTGCCGATACCGGAAGTCCCCTTTAAGGAAGCTGGGTGCCGTGTAATGACTTGCTGCCTGGCTTCCTAATTAGCCAGAAAGCTGTCTCCATTCTCCCTTGTCACCAGGTGACGAGGAAGCATGGTGCCGGCCTTCTGGCCAATCAGGATGCCGGGTGTAATGACTCGCCGCCTGGCTTCCTGATTGGCCTGCTTCCCAACCAATTTAGGAAAATTAAAAAAGAAGAAAATTACAAAATAATTTTTCTCACTGATTTAGAATTTATAAATAAAGAATTTGAAAAAAAATGTATATATATATTTTACCATGCCAGTTTTTGAAGAATAAGTAAAAGGAAACAAAGAAGATTGGCTGAACAGAAAGGAAGGAAGGAAGGAAGGAAGGAAGGAAGGAAGGAAGGAAGGAAGGATGGACCTGGCAAATTAACAATTGAATAGATTTATGAACTTCAAAGAACACACAATTTCTTATCTAACATTTAATTATGAATTAGATAGGCCTTCTCATAAGATATGCCCTGGAGTTCATGTCTGGTCTGAACAATATGATGAAACATTTAGGAAAAAACATACAAATCAGCAATGCCCAACTAGAAGACAGTATGGCAAAAATTTCCATGGCCACCGTGTACTTGCCCTGAGCACTAAGGTAAGCCGGGATGAAAGAGATCCAGACACTGAGGAAGGCCACCATGCTGAAAGTTATATACTGGGCCTCGTTGAAGCTGTCAGGAAGCCTCCTAGCCAAAAAGGCCACAATGAAACTAGTGAAGGCTAAGAGACTAAGATACCCCAACATGGCCCAGAAGGCGGTAGCTGAGCCTTCATTGCACTCAAAGATTATGAGTGTCAACTGTGATCTAGTGCTGAGTTCTGGAAATGGAGGGGCAAGTGACAACCAAGAGATGAATAAAGTTAGTTGTATAAGGGAACAGATGAATATTATCAGGATTGAAACCCAAGGGCTGGTCCATATCCTCAGTTTGCTGCCAGGTTTGGTGGCCATGAAGGCAAAGACTACCATGATGGTTTTGGCCAAGATGCAAGAAACACAGAGTGTGAAAACCATGCCAAAGGCAGATTGTCGTAGGAGACATGTCCCTCTTTGAGGAGATCCAATGAAAGCCAAAGAACAAAAGAAACACAGAGACAAGGAGAGGAGGAGAAGACAGCTCAGGCTGTAATTGCTAGCTTTCACTATGGGGCTGTTCCTTTGTAGGACAAAAAGTCTCAGGATGACATTTGGAACCAGAGAGGAGAGGATGGTGGTTACTGCTAACGTTGCTCCCAGGGGATCTTCATAAGACAGATACTCAATGATTTTAGGAAGACATGTGGATTTCTGAGGATTTGGCCAATGATCCCATGGGCACTTAAGACAATCAACAGAATCTGAAAAATAAAGATAGAAAATTAACTACTTGTAGCAGATAGAAACTGGAGGGCACATCTGCTATCTGAATATAATCATGAAAATACAACAGAACAAATAAAAATGGCATAATGCTTTTTAGAGAAGCAAAATAAAGATGGCAAAAAAGCTGATAGGGTTACCAGTGGTGTCACAAGGAGGGTGAGCAGAGGTGAGCTGTACAGGAGGGTGTGCAGAGGTGAGCTGTAGTTGTGTGGGTGCAGAGGTGAGCTGTAGAGGAGGGTGTGCAGAGGTGAGCTGTAGAGGAGGGGTGCAGAGGTGAGCTGTAGAGGAGGGTGTGCAGAGGTGAGCTGTAGAGGAGGGGGTGCAGAGATGAGCTGTATATGAGGGATGCAGAGGTGAGCTGTAGAGGAGGTTGTGCAGAAGTGAACTGTAGTGGAGGGTGTACAGAGGTGAGCTGTAGAGGAGGGTGTGCAGAGGTGAGCTGTAGAGGAGGGTGTGCAGTGGTGAGCTGTAGAGGAGGGTGTGCAGAGGTAAGCTGTAGAGGAGGGTGTGCAGAGGTGAGCTGTAGAGGAGGGTGTGCAGAGGAGAGCTGTAGAGCAGGGTGTGCAGAGGTGAGCTGTAGAGGAGGGTGTGCAGAGGTGAGCTGTAGAGGAGGGTGTGCAGAGGTGAGCTGTAGAGGAGGGTGTGCAGAGGTGAGCTGTAGAGGAGGGTGTGCAGAGGTGAGCTGTAGAGGAGGGTGTGCAGAGGTGAGCTGTAGAGGAGGGTGTGCAGAGGTGAGCTGTAGAGGAGGGTGTGCAGAGGTGAGCTGTAGAGGAGGGTGTGCAGAGGTGAGCTGTAGAGGAGGGTGTGCAGAGGTGAGCTGTAGAGGAGGGTGTGCAGAGGTGAGCTGTAGAGGAGGGTGTGCAGAGGTGAGCTGTAGAGGAGGGTGTGCAGAGGTGAGCTGTAGAGGAGGGTGTGCAGAGGTGAGCTGTAGAGGAGGGTGTGCAGAGGTGAGCTGTAGAGGAGGGTGTGCAGAGGTGAGCTGTAGAGGAGGGTGTGCAGAGGTGAGCTGTAGAGGAGGGTGTGCAGAGGTGAGCTGTAGAGGAGGGTGTGCAGAGGTGAGCTGTAGAGGAGGGTGTGCAGAGGTGAGCTGTAGAGGAGGGTGTGCAGAGGTGAGCTGTAGAGGAGGGTGTGCAGAGGTGAGCTGTAGAGGAGGGTGTGCAGAGGTGAGCTGTAGAGGAGGGTGTGCAGAGGTGAGCTGTAGAGGAGGGTGTGCAGAGGTGAGCTGTAGAGGAGGGTGTGCAGAGGTGAGCTGTAGAGGAGGGTGTGCAGAGGTGAGCTGTAGAGGAGGGTGTGCAGAGGTGAGCTGTAGAGGAGGGTGTGCAGAGGTGAGCTGTAGAGGAGGGTGTGCAGAGGTGAGCTGTAGAGGAGGGTGTGCAGAGGTGAGCTGTAGAGGAGGGTGTGCAGAGGTGAGCTGTAGAGGAGGGTGTGCAGAGGTGAGCTGTAGAGGAGGGTGTGCAGAGGTGAGCTGTAGAGGAGGGTGTGCAGAGGTGAGCTGTAGAGGAGGGTGTGCAGAGGTGAGCTGTAGAGGAGGGTGTGCAGAGGTGAGCTGTAGAGGAGGGTGTGCAGAGGTGAGCTGTAGAGGAGGGTGTGCAGAGGTGAGCTGTAGAGGAGGGTGTGCAGAGGTGAGCTGTAGAGGAGGGTGTGCAGAGGTGAGCTGTAGAGGAGGGTGTGCAGAGGTGAGCTGTAGAGGAGGGTGTGCAGAGGTGAGCTGTAGAGGAGGGTGTGCAGAGGTGAGCTGTAGAGGAGGGTGTGCAGAGGTGAGCTGTAGAGGAGGGTGTGCAGAGGTGAGCTGTAGAGGAGGGTGTGCAGAGGTGAGCTGTAGAGGAGGGTGTGCAGAGGTGAGCTGTAGAGGAGGGTGTGCAGAGGTGAGCTGTAGAGGAGGGTGTGCAGAGGTGAGCTGTAGAGGAGGGTGTGCAGAGGTGAGCTGTAGAGGAGGGTGTGCAGAGGTGAGCTGTAGAGGAGGGTGTGCAGAGGTGAGCTGTAGAGGAGGGTGTGCAGAGGTGAGCTGTAGAGGAGGGTGTGCAGAGGTGAGCTGTAGAGGAGGGTGTGCAGAGGTGAGCTGTAGAGGAGGGTGTGCAGAGGTGAGCTGTAGAGGAGGGTGTGCAGAGGTGAGCTGTAGAGGAGGGTGTGCAGAGGTGAGCTGTAGAGGAGGGTGTGCAGAGGTGAGCTGTAGAGGAGGGTGTGCAGAGGTGAGCTGTAGAGGAGGGTGTGCAGAGGTGAGCTGTAGAGGAGGGTGTGCAGAGGTGAGCTGTAGAGGAGGGTGTGCAGAGGTGAGCTGTAGAGGAGGGTGTGCAGAGGTGAGCTGTAGAGGAGGGTGTGCAGAGGTGAGCTGTAGAGGAGGGTGTGCAGAGGTGAGCTGTAGAGGAGGGTGTGCAGAGGTGAGCTGTAGAGGAGGGTGTGCAGAGGTGAGCTGTAGAGGAGGGTGTGCAGAGGTGAGCTGTAGAGGAGGGTGTGCAGAGGTGAGCTGTAGAGGAGGGTGTGCAGAGGTGAGCTGTAGAGGAGGGTGTGCAGAGGTGAGCTGTAGAGGAGGGTGTGCAGAGGTGAGCTGTAGAGGAGGGTGTGCAGAGGTGAGCTGTAGAGGAGGGTGTGCAGAGGTGAGCTGTAGAGGAGGGTGTGCAGAGGTGAGCTGTAGAGGAGGGTGTGCAGAGGTGAGCTGTAGAGGAGGGTGTGCAGAGGTGAGCTGTAGAGGAGGGTGTGCAGAGGTGAGCTGTAGAGGAGGGTGTGCAGAGGTGAGCTGTAGAGGAGGGTGTGCAGAGGTGAGCTGTAGAGGAGGGTGTGCAGAGGTGAGCTGTAGAGGAGGGTGTGCAGAGGTGAGCTGTAGAGGAGGGTGTGCAGAGGTGAGCTGTAGAGGAGGGTGTGCAGAGGTGAGCTGTAGAGGAGGGTGTGCAGAGGTGAGCTGTAGAGGAGGGTGTGCAGAGGTGAGCTGTAGAGGAGGGTGTGCAGAGGTGAGCTGTAGAGGAGGGTGTGCAGAGGTGAGCTGTAGAGGAGGGTGTGCAGAGGTGAGCTGTAGAGGAGGGTGTGCAGAGGTGAGCTGTAGAGGAGGGTGTGCAGAGGTGAGCTGTAGAGGAGGGTGTGCAGAGGTGAGCTGTAGAGGAGGGTGTGCAGAGGTGAGCTGTAGAGGAGGGTGTGCAGAGGTGAGCTGTAGAGGAGGGTGTGCAGAGGTGAGCTGTAGAGGAGGGTGTGCAGAGGTGAGCTGTAGAGGAGGGTGTGCAGAGGTGAGCTGTAGAGGAGGGTGTGCAGAGGTGAGCTGTAGAGGAGGGTGTGCAGAGGTGAGCTGTAGAGGAGGGTGTGCAGAGGTGAGCTGTAGAGGAGGGTGTGCAGAGGTGAGCTGTAGAGGAGGGTGTGCAGAGGTGAGCTGTAGAGGAGGGTGTGCAGAGGTGAGCTGTAGAGGAGGGTGTGCAGAGGTGAGCTGTAGAGGAGGGTGTGCAGAGGTGAGCTGTAGAGGAGGGTGTGCAGAGGTGAGCTGTAGAGGAGGGTGCACAGAGGTGAGCTGTAGAAGAGAGGGTGCCGAGGTGAGCTGTGGACGAGAGGTGTAGGGGCTGCAGACTTAAACATGGATAAGGGAGAAGAGGTAAGCTGTGCAGAAGGGGTGCAGAAGTACACTGTGGATGAGGGTCACAAATGTGAGCTGTAGATGAGGGGTCCCAGTAGTAATCCTATAACATGGCGGTCTACAAAAATGCCTTTACAAGAGAGAATAATTTTAGTCCATATGTTTTGGGCACCAAGAACATTAAGTATGGTCCTGCTTATGAGCAGTGAAAAACACATGCTTAGGGATCATTGTAGGGATTTTGTTTGATTTTCCTAAAATTGCTCATTTGCTGGTACAATAACATTCTTCCAATCTTGATCATATTACTATATCTTAGAATTATTTACCTGACTGGTTGGAGATCTCTCCTTGAGGACAAGGTACACACTGATAGCAGCAGGCAGGTTGTCCCCTTCTTGGAGCCTTCCGAAATCCTGGTGGACAGCTTCTACTGCAGACTGACTGGGGGACCTGATGGTATACCAACCACAAAATATCCATTATTTTAGCTACCAACATTAAAGGAGAACTTCACCTAAAAAACAAAATCAATGTACGGATTCAATGCTTTGACTATAAAATACATAACAGTTTATATTGAAAATTCCCCTTTATTTTGGGTCATTGACTTGCGGATCCTGTTAGTACTTTGAGGAATCCTGGATTCAATGAGTGGACCATCAACAATAATACCGCGCAACTGTATTCACAGCATTATTGTCCCTCTGTTGTGAGTCTCCACATTACTTTCATCAATAACATTATCACACTTGGCGTGGTGATAGAGCTGACACTGTTTTCAGGGTGATAGAACTGACAGGTTTTACCCACCATGTTGGTACATCAGCAGAACCTGCCCATTGCCTAGTGAGGAAGCAGCAGGGCCGTATTTAATGCTGATTGGACCCTGGGCAAACAATTTCTTGCCCCCCCCCCCCCCGCCCCCACCCACACACAATCCATGACCCATCCACAACCCATCCA
>NW_017306759.1:766538-768586 GCF_000935625.1 Nanorana parkeri | reverse complement strand
AAAAATACCTAATATGTATTTATTCAGCATAGGGTGATTCTGCGTATTTATATATTTCTGTATTTATTTCACATGTAGATTATCATTAGATTGCACATGCAGTTGGTCTATAAAGCGCAGGGCACGTTTATAATTCACGTTTTTTTAGGTGTTATATACAGTTTTTTTAGCTTGGCAGCTTAGGGGTTTGTTGTTCCATAGCACAGATCCTGTTTGTAATATTAGCAATAGCTCCATCCCTAGTAGTGAGAGTACAGGAAGCTTTGCTGCAGCCATACATAGAACTTGATAATGACATTTTCTTTAAAAACTCTATCCTGCTTCAGCAGCACAGATTGAACTAGAGAAGCAATGTCAGGAACCTGCTCTGCATATGTATCTGTTGCATACATAAACTGTGGCATATTTGGGCACTTACTTGGTGTGAAGGTCCAGAGAGGGGAGGCAGGAGGGTACACACTGGGGGTGACATCTCAGGGCACGGTGTGGGCTCCCAGCAGGGCCCCAGACAACACAGGAGAGCAGAGAGCGGAGAGCCGGAGGTGGGGCCAAGTTGATAGTGGGCGGAGCCCAGAGGCATGTCTATGCTGCTGGATGTAGCCTCCTGTCTGTAGAGCACCGATGCTGTGTACACAGTCAGGGGGCAGGGCTGGTGCACGCCCCATTGCCTACACAGGTGAGGCTGCCAGCCCTGCATGTATTTATCTTATGAAGGGGGCTGAAAGGGCAGCTGCTTTGGGCCCCACAACAATGATTGGGCCCTGGGCGACTGCCCCTTTTGCCCTGCGTTAAAGATGGCCCTGGGAAGCAGTCAGTGCAAGCAGTGCAAGTTGTCCACAGTGACATGACTGCCCCCCAAAAACCACACAAACTGTCTGTTCTTGATGTAGTGAACAAACAGGGGAGTGTTTGTTGGTTTTGTTCTTTCTCTTTCCTTAACCTGATGGGTGGGAATAAACCTGGCCATTTACATTCACTTTCTCTTTAAAGCTTTTGGATATATTTAAATACTTGATACTCCTTGTGTGTTGGAACTTGAGCACTTTCTCATTCTCTCTATGAATTCCCTTTAAAAGCGGAACCTCCACTCAGAAAGGCCTTGTGTTTTACAAGTGGGCCACCCTATCAAGAACACCTTGTCCACAGGAGTAATGCACGTCCAGTATCTATATATCTTCAACAACTTTATTCCAGAATATGAGCTCCTTGAGCTTCTCAGGGCTGTCATACTCTGGGTGGGGTTTAACTCCAGAAGCACACAGCTATCATTGGAGTAAATCTCTTCAACTTCTTGCATTGCTCAGTTCCTGTTCTCTAAATGTAGCTTCAGACTACAGCTTCCAGGCACTCAGCCTACTAAGGTCATCAAATTCCAATGCACACGGCCTGCAAGAGGTCGCCTATGTCCCATACACAGAGCATGGAAGAAAGTCAAGCCCTCTAGGTTCTGAACTCCAGCCAAGGGTCCTCCAACCAGGACCCTGGTCTTTCGCTGCAGCTGTCAGTTATTTATTCATTCATAATTAAAAGGGGGGACATCCACAAGCGCGAATATTAACATTTATAAAGGGAAAGGACCCCGCCTAGGAAAAGGACCCTTGGGGAACAGTGCTCATCCTTTGTTAAAGCTTGGTCCAAACTTACAAATAACTATCCAGCTAACAAACAGGGTGCACCCTCTATGCTACATGTCTGCCACATCACTTTGTAGCCCATTCAACAGAGCCTTGCTGATAGTGTAATGTAGGGGACTCCTGAATACAGCAATATAAAAGAGGCCTTTGCAAAATAGCAACGCTTATAGCAATGCTTAGAGAATACACCCATACATTGATATTGTGTACTTTCTTTTAGTCTGCAAATAAAGTTGCAGACTCCTTTTTACAAATTGTTCTCCCTGGCACCTTTAAAAAACCTGTTATCTACAGACCTCAATAATTCAATGTGAAATTTACATACACGGGTCAATGACTACCTCATGGAAGGACTCAGAAATACAGAAGTATGGAGATTCTTCTGTACTCTCCCATAGTGCTCTATTATATATA
>NW_017306759.1:756650-766489 GCF_000935625.1 Nanorana parkeri | reverse complement strand
GGACTGGGTGCAGAACCCATAAAATGCTTTCGTTGCCATGGGTTAGGACATATTGCTGCTAATTGTCCATTGACGGATGAACCTATGCAATGTGATTATGCTATGTTAAGAAAACGCATGTCTTTCTTTGCACAAGTGGTGTGTACTGCATCATGTCAGGAACGTATAGAGAGACAGATGTGTGTTATTTCAGTTGAGGGAAAGCCAGTTACAGCTCTGCTAGATTCTGGTAGCGTTGATCTGTTATTACAGCTTGTGATCACGGCATTACCCCGGAGTTGTTAGCAGTATAAAAACCATGCGTACTTACATGGATGTAACCAAATAATGTGCTCCGGGGGTCTGCAAATTTCATTAAATGCATAACTGAAAATATGAAATATGCAGTTTCTATAGACACACCTTTTGGTCTCCAGTGGGCCACTGGATGATGCTGGTGTTGACACTAAAGACTTGACCAGGAGCTGCTGCTGTGTCATAGCTGCCAACCTTGACGTGATGTATTGTGCCCTCTGGGTTCATCTGCCAGTTCACAATGTCATAGACTGCTGGTGGGTCTCCATTCTCATCAAAGAAAAGCTCTCTGCCACTACTCAGTTTCACCCTGATCTTCTTCACATAGCTCAGGAGCTGGGAAGTCCAACATGGAAACAAATGAATTAACAATGAACCTGGTGAACTGATTTGCATAGACTGCATTGGAACTCTTTACAGTTAAAGATGAAGGTCCCTGATCATACCGATCAGAAGTGAATCCAACATGTTCACCTACTGTATTTATTAAACGTAAAATATGTCAAAATAAGAAATCTGATGTACCTGCAGCTCTCTGGACCCACCTACACATTAGTTAGTTCCCCTTGTCTGCTCACTACCTACTTTAGGCTTAAAGTGGAGCTCCAGTATTTTTTTGGTATAATTATCATGATTCCCCCCTTTGTAATAGGAAAATAATGTGGCCATTTCTAATTAACCTTGCTACGTTCCAGTGTTGTCCCAAATTCCTTTCTGCAGCCAGCATTGCTGGTCCCCCTCTGGTGCCATTTTTTAGGCAATGTGAAAGAAGAGGAAGGACCTGTGACATCATCAGAAAAGCTAGCAGACTGCGGGGAAAAAAGATACGCACGTGGTGTTTGTGTTTTTGGGAAGTTGGCTTCAGGGAGAGGGGGTGTGGGTAGTGAATGTGCAGAGAGTTCTGGAGTTCCACACCTCACTCTCCAACCTCTAATTCATGAATTATGTGCAATATAACCAACCTTGATTGCAGGAACCCTTGTATTGTTGTTCCCAGTGTTGGTTCTCCCTGCCTTGCTTCCCAGTAAAAGGAAATGTATATAACCAATGATCAAAATCTGCTACTCCAGGGTTTGGAATGAACTGGGAGTTCAATATATTTTATGTGGAATTTATTCACAAATCGTAAATTTCAGGAAAATAAACTGTTATGGGGCTTTAAATGAGTTAGCCTCCAATTGCCTTTCAACTACCCTTCACTTTACTCTTTGGATCCATAAAATGTGCAGATGCAAAGATAGGTTAAAGGTGTGTTTAACTTATAGGAAATAGAAAATGAGGGTGTTTTTTATGGTGCACTCATTTCCATTTCTCATCCATCATGCACTTAGGTGAAGGTGAAAATGAGACTCTAACACATTGCTCTGATGTCCATCAAATCCTGCTAGCCAGTGACCAATATAAAAATAGGTTTCCCATAATTAGGATGACAATATTTAAATAAACATGTGTGAATTTGATTTGATTTGAATATTACATAGAATGCTGGAATCCTTGAATTTCCAGTATAATGATTTAGCCCATAAATGAGATTCCATCAACTTAAATCTTTATGCTTTTATCAGTGATGACACAAACATTACACATCTATGCACCTAAAACATAACATATTTTTATTACCTGCCATGGATAGAAATTGGAAACACTGGCACATTTGTATTTGTTGGAGCAACTTCTCAGATCTTCCAGAGCTTTGGCGATGATCTGTACGGTCATGTAAGCATTGTAAGTGACTCGTAAGTTGGAGACATCATTGAAGCTGTTGTGAACTCTTTCAAGACTTTCGTCACCTGTACACAATTTAATTGAAGTGCTTGGAATACTTGTGACATTGCTTTGGTCATTTAATGCACAGTTAAAAGTTTTCTCCCAGAGGATCTTCACCCACTTTCCACCCCCGTGTGAGGAGGGATGGACTTTGTTAAGGAACTCCTTAAATCCCATGATGACCCCACTGTTCAGAGCCAATCCAATTGTGCCAGAAACAAACTGGGCAAAGGTTCCCACAGAAAAGAGAGTGGATGTTGACCAAGCTTCACTGGCCACAAATATTCTTTGGGTAACATTCTGCCTTATCAATTCAAGCACTATCATGGCAAAATCAATGTCCTTGCAGAAGACAACCACCACCATTGCTGTTGACTCTTTAATGACGTTGACAATGTGTGGGGCGTTTCGGTCAGGTTGACTCGAAAGCAAGTTTTCAATAAAAGCCACACATGCTCCAGCCTTGGCAATTTCTTGTTTGACAAGCTGAATGCCTTGCTGTCCATAATCATTGTCGTTACCAAGGAGACCCACCCACGTCCAACCAAAATGTAACAGTAGCCGGGCAATGCCCCTGGATTGAAAAGCATCACTAGGAACGTTTCTGAAGAAAGAGGGGAACTTCCTTCTGTCACTGAGGAGAGGACTTGTAGAAAAATGGCTGATCTGTTGGACAAAAGAATTGTTAATGAAAATAACTAAGACCCATTCAATTTCTTTCACAAATTCTGATGTTCTATGAGAAGATAAATACAATTTGCATTTGCCATCTGTTTGGCAAAAACTCTAAAAATCAGTGGTCTTCAAAAATGGTTTGTTATTAAAACAACAATCTGGACTATGACCACATGGTTCCGAGAGTGCCTAGACTTTTTTTATATGCATAATAAATCATATGATTATTTCAAAGTAGAACTATGACCTCCTAATAAAAAATATGGGTGCTGCATGACTAAATTGTAAATACATCCACACCTACAGTTTTCGCTGCAAAGTCTTACAAATGCCTGTGATCCAGCTAGCTAGGTCCACTTTATTAGGCTCCCTGTGATGAAGGGACAACCCTGCTTCACTGCTGCTGAATTTAAAGTGGCATTGTCCCTCATGTAAGCTATGCCTAGTTGTATTACTTTGGGATGAGAAGATGTTCTGAATCCCACACCTGTAGCTGGTCAATCAGCAGCTAACCACAGCTAGTCCTGTCCACTGTTTTCTGGATTGTCAGAACTGACTGTGCTGCTGAAACCATCCCACTGCCATCTGTAGTGTCTGGGAAGATGAGACTGGGAGAATGGAGGAGGATTTTGCTGACTCAAGGGAGATAAAAGAAGCTTTTTTTATTAATGTGCAAGGCTTTTGCATTACAAAATAATCTGGACTTAAGATGTAAACACATCTTAAGTCCAGTTATTATGGACAGGGCCGGATTAACATAGGGGTTTCTGGAACTCCAGCTTCAGGCCCACCACTGAAAATAGGCCCTGGCTGAACACAATCAGGCAGAGTCACCAGCAGCTCTCTAATCAGGCATATTAGATGGATGCTTGCAGGGGCCCCAGCGAGGAGCAAGCAGCTGCCTAATTAGAGAGCCATCTCTGCTGCTCTCCATCCAACCGACCAACAGCACCAGGCCCATGATGCACTTTATCTGGCCCTGTACATAGACTGTGATAAATCCTTTAGGTGCACTTTAGGTGCTCCATAGGTTTGAGGTCATGGCTCTATGCATGTTGCTTGGTTTTCTACGCAATAATCTTCTCAAACCATGCCATTATATAACATGCACTGTACACAGGGGTATAGCCATGCTGAAATAGAAAAGAGCTTTCACAAACTGAAGCTGAAAGGTTGGAAGTGCAAAATTATCCAAAATATCTTTTTGTGCTGTAGCATTAGTGGTACCCTTTGCTGGAAACACTCAAGCTCAATAATCTGGAGGGGTCTCCACATACTTTTGGCCACATAATGTTGGCGTAACGGTCATGTGTTTATTATATAGTTTTGCAAGCTGAAAATTGCGAAGAATCCCAAGTGTTTCAGCTACTCAGGTTTGTTGCATACATTTGCACATACATGTAAAAACCACACTGCCACGTAAAGGCACCACTCAAAATCATATGCGTTTCCAACTACATATGTAGGCATGCTTCAATTGAGAGCAGGTTACCAGGAGGCAGCCTTATCCTCCTTAAAAGAACATCTACACACCAGAAGCCCAGACTTGCTCAAGGTGGCCTCCCAATGTGTGTCTGCACCAAATACAACAAACCAACAATGGCAATTGCTTAGATCAATTTAAAACTGGCAAAAAGGTGAAGGGTCCATATGGGCAGAGGAATATACAGAGCTATACAAATGTGCACCTGCACGCTTTCCTGCCAGTTAAAAAAATAACTAAACTGTTTTAACTTTATAAATTAAAAACAGAAGATTTGTTGCAAACATTTGCAAATACAAGGAATGCCACGCGGCTGCGTTAACAGACCTCATCTGATTCAATATATTTTCAAGGACAGTTATTATTGCTATTTTTTATTGATATTTATGGCACACTTAAATGTATTAACAAAGCTTTATATTTCAAAATAAAATCTCAATATAAGTCACCTGAGGGTAGCGGAGAAGCCCAAGAATATGAGCCAGGAGAATAGAGTGTGTGGATGCAGAGTGACCGATGATGGCACTCAGAGGGACGTTTAGAAGACATCGGTAGTTGGGGACAGCCATTCCATTTCCTGTCACTGTGTGCAATATTCCTTCTAAACTTTGCTGTATCACCATACAGGTGTCATAGGCCTGGAAGCCCAGCGTGATGTTGGGGAGAATAGCAGCACTCTTTGTAATCTCATTAATTGCAAACACCATTGCTTGGAGTTGCTGGAAGTTCTCAAAGCTGAACCTTTATTGAAAGTAATATGACAGATAACATAAAATAATAAATGAGCTTCATGAATTAAACTATCAGGGTTATTCACAAAAAGGGTGAAGAGTTTGGAGACGGAAGGAGAAGTGAACAATCTAGGACAACATAGCTGAACTGGAAAGTGAGCTGAATTGGAGGATTTTTCCAAATCAGCTATTTTGTCCTAGACTGTTCACTTCTCCTCCCTTCTCCAAACTCTTCACCCTTCAGTGAATAACCCTGTATATGTTTATGTGTCTTTGCAGATCATATAGTCACAATAATGATCCTCTGATGAACCGACCTTAGGTGGCCAATTAATCAAGCACGTACACATTTTAATTACTAGAAATGAGAAAACTTCTAAACCGTTGGGTCCATTGTGTTCTGACCAAACTTTAAAAAAAATGTGCAAACCACTGAAATTCAATTAATTTCCGAATCTGTCCCATTGAAGTCTATAAAACATTCTACAAGGGATACAATGATAGAAGGGTGGGGCCTGATGTCTTGGCAGTTAAGCTAAGGATGCTCAGGAAATAGCAGAAGCAGATGTAAGGCAGAAGCAGCCTTCAGAGAAGCCTTTGGCCCTTTTCCACAGAAGCCTTTTGAAAATCACAACCACCAAAAATAACATTAAAATTTGAATACATATTCGGCTATCCAAATCCATTACATTTCTGATTTGAAAGCCTTCCAAAAATTCTCCCCCCTCCCTTCCTTCCTTTCTCTCCTTTCTCTCCTTCCTCTACCTTCTCTGCTTCCTTACCTTCCCCTCCTTTCTTCCTTTTCTTCCTCTTCTTCCTTTCCTTCCTCTCCTTCCTTTCCTTTCTTCCTGTCCCTCCTCTTCTTCCTTTCCTTCCTCACCTTCCTTTCCTTCATTCCTCTTTCCCTTGCTTCCATCCCTTGATTCCTTTTTTTTTTCTGCCACAGCATTGGAATGCCTTCATAGGAGAGAATCCATTAATTTATATGCCACAATACATGAGATGAGATCTAACCCCAGATATCACTTACTTGGAGCAGGTGGTTCTGGTTGGTCTCTTGGTGAAGTTGTTACGCTGGTATAGGTTATCCACATGAAGAGGTAGCACAATTCCAATCATCACATCTCCAGGCTGTATTATTCCCTCCAGCTCAGCCATACCCAGATAACACTGGGGGTCTTTAGAGTAGAGGACGTTAATAAAATGGGACAGGAACAGAGCCCAGAGACATAAGTGTAGATTCATCATGCTGGGTTTTAGCTAGAAAGGCGTCTGTGAAAGAGAGATGGACACTCGGGCTTGAAAAGATGCCTGACTGAAGAGCTTGTCTGTACTGACTATATGTGTGGTAGGTGTGGGCTGTGGACAAGTCAGGCCCGTGACTCTAAAAATGTCTTTATGAAGCAGTAGGTATTTACAGATGCTCCTCTTAGGCTCTACACCTCGGCACTGCTCAAACCCTAAAAGAGAGAAGGCACCAATAAAATCCATCCTGTTTCCTGATATGAGAGATTTCCTCAATAAAAAATGTGCTTTTAGTGGACTTCATTAGGAGCCAACAAAATGCATCTGAAGACCATGCTCTGGCTAAGATTTAAAGTGGTACTACAATATTGTATAAGCATAGGCTAAACAACACATATATAAAAACATAGTCTAAGCTGAAAAACGTAAATGATGCAGAAAGTACACCAAATCTTTAACTTTAGCAAATTAAAATAAGGGAGTGGGGCTGTGATTTGAGTTTAATCAATGAAAGCAATCCAAGTCATATTTCTTTAGTTATCCAGTTATGAATACTGATCTTTGTGTTTTTTTAAAATGGCAAATCGTATTAGCTAATCATACCTGAGAAGAAGTTCCCTGCACTTGTCTCCAGGATGGAGAGTAAGTAGAAATACCCCCAAAAACACACGGGCAGCAATGAATGCCCAGCAAAGCATGTAACACTTCTCACCTGGAAAAACTTTTTGGTTGTCTCCTTCCTTTGGCTTGGAACGTTGTTAATTTTAATTGTAAAGTAGGGATCATGGCATGAAAATGTTACATCTGACTACGTGTTCATTCAAGTTCCTCATAGAAGCAGTGTCGGCCTTTTACTTACAGTACCATGCTATTGAGTCCCTCTTGCTTTACAAAGAGAATTATCGAAGTTCTGATGAGCTATACCAGACTCTTATAAACCATCTACGTCCTGCAGGATTGCACAATGGATCAGTATGATAGAGTCTCTCTGCTCGGTTAATGTCATGATAAGTGTGCTGGTGGGTCCAGAGGTGGGGACAGTTGTCCTGAGGGATGATCTCTTACCGGAATGCTGAAAGTCCCAGTGGTACATAAACAAACATGTAACACCTGTGTACATTTCACTATTATTAACTCAATGTATCCATTCTTGGTAGCCAATATGCCCGGCCACTTACATCCTAAGGCCTCATTCACACGACAATTGTCCGGCACGTACAGCTCCGTACTGCGTGCACGGCCGTATCGGGCAGCTCCCAGGAAGGACAGGTGCTGCTTGTGATTAGTACACAGCCCCTGTCCTTCTCTATGGGACTACACGGCCGTACGCTGCCCTACGCTGACCCGCGCTGCATGTCAGTGCGGGTGAGCGTACTCGTACGCTGACAGGATGGATCCTGTCTGCGTCCGAGCCAGGAAACATGCACCTGTACGGACCTGCACTTGAGGTGAGCGTAGGGGGGCGTAGCCCACGTAGTCCCATAGAGAAGGACAGGGGCTGCATACCAATCACACACAGCACCTGTCCTTCCCGGGAGCTGCCCGATATGGCCCTGCACGCAGCATGGAGCTGTAAGTGCCGGCCGATTGTCGTGTGAATGAGGCCTAAAAGGGATAGCAAAAGCCAGGGGTGTCAAACTTAATTTCCCTGCAGGGCGCATCAGCATTATGGTTGCCCTCAAAGGGCTGGTTGTATTTGTAAAGTTATATAAATGCAAACTCTCAGGTGGGCTGTGCACGATCTATGGTGGGCTGTGTGGACTCTCAGGTGGCTGCGCGTGGTCTATTCTGGGCTGTGCAGACTCTCAGGTGGCTGCACGGGGTCTATTTTGGCCGGTGCAAACTCTCAGGTGGGCTGTGCAGGGTCTATGGTGGGCTGTGCAGACTCTCAGTTGGCTGTGCGGGGTCTATGGTGGGCTGTGCGGTCTCACCAGGGGTCCCGGTTGGTCTTGGTTGCTGCCAATGGCATGGATCCACAGGAAGGAGGAGATTTGCAACCTACGCTGTTAACAGCTGCTGCGATTTAAAGGAAGGCTGGAGGCACACAGGAACTAAAAAGCCACTTGTGTGAAAGCATTTGGAGGTGACAGGTTCTCTTTATTAAACGTGTCACTTCCAATACAGGAGTTCTATGGCATCTCAGGCTGCTGGCTGTCACTGGCGGCTGTGAGGAGGAACGCGCCGCTATTCACATGTGCAGTGGTGCGTTCCTCCTTACAGCCGCTGCTGAGTCGGTGACAACCAGCAGCTTCGGATGAGGTGGCTGCGCCCATTGTCGGCATTGATGGAGGAGGTGGGGCCCAGCTATCGAGCAGGTGGGGCTTAGCAATGGGGAGGCGGGGCCCGGCGCTCAAGGAGATGGGGCCCGCAAGCCCTTGCCTGTAACTACATGTCTCGGGCAATTGGGAGATTCTACACCCCTGCCACTCCTCTGCTCCTTGCTGCCCCGAGGCCAGGCCTCTGTGGCCTTGTGGTAAATGCGGCCCTGAGGACAGAGAAATACAATCTAGCTTTAGCTAGCGGACAGAACTCTACACAGTCCACCACTGGCACAACTAAAAATGGAGGAATAATTGAACACATTAAAAAAAATAACGAATTACAAAGAAATCAATTATTTTTTAAATTTTTATTTATCACTTAGATGGTGTTTTACCTTTCCTCATGAGATATTCTCTGGAATTCATATCTGGTCTGAACAATATGATGAAACATTTAGGAAAAAACATACAAATCAGCAATGCCCAACTAGAAGACAGTATGGCAAAAATTTCCATGGCCACCGTGTACTTGCCCTGAGCACTAAGGTAAGCCGGGATGAAAGAGATCCAGACACTGAGGAAGGCCACCATGCTGAAAGTTATATACTGGGCCTCGTTGAAGCTGTCAGGAAGTCTCCTAGCTAGAAAGGCCACAATGAAACTAATGAATGCTAAGAGACTAAGATACCCCAACATGGCCCAGAAGGCTATGGTCGAGCCTTCATTGCACTGAAAACTTATGAGCCTTGACTGTGATCTACTGCTGAGTTCTGGAAATGGACGGGCAAGTGACACCCAAGAGATGCACAAAATGAATTGTAAAAGGGAACAGATGAATATTATCAAGAATGAAACCCAAGGACTGGTCCATATCCTCAGTGTGCTACCAGGTTTGGTGGCCATGAAGGCAAAGACTACCATGATGGTTTTGGCCAAGATGCAAGAAACACAAAAAGTAAAAATCATGCCAAATGCAGACTGCCGTAGGAGACATGTCCCTCTTTGGGGAGGTCCAATGAAAGCCAAAGAACAAAAGAAACACAAAGACAAGGAGAGGAGGAGAAGACAGCTCAGGCTGTAATTGCTAGCTTTCACTATGGGGCTGTTCCTTTGTAGGACAAAAAGTCTCAGTATGACATTAGGAAACAGAGAGGAGACAATGGCGGCCACTGCTAACGTTACTCCCAGGGGATCTTCATAAGACAGATACTCAATAGTCTTAGGAAGACACATGGATTTCTGAGGATTTGGCCACTGATCCCATGGACACTTGAGACAATCAACGGAATCTGAAAAGAAAGATAAGGGTACAATTGGAATCTGGAACTAAAAATGTACAATAACGGCTCAAAATAACACATTTTTTTTTAACCATGTTTGACC